>NC_139039.1:10671643-10961929 GCF_964662115.1 Mustela nivalis | reverse complement strand
ACCAATATCCCTGATGAATATGGATGCCAAAATTCTCAACAAGATCCTAGCTAATAAGATCCAAGAGTGCATTAAAAAGATTACCCATCATGACCAGGTGGGATTTATCTCTGGGATGCAAGGCTGTTCAATATTCACAAATCAATAAGTGTGATAGAGCACAGTAATAAGAGGAGAGAGAAGAATCATATGGTCCTCTCAGTTGATGCAGAACAAGCTTTTGACAAAATACAGGATCCTTTCCTGATTAAAACTCTTAAGAGTGTAAGGATAGCAGAAACATTCCTCAATTTCACAAAAACTGTCTATGAAAAGCCCACAGCAAATATCAGTGAAAAAGCTGAGAGCCTTTCCCTTAAGATCAGGAACATGACAAGGATGCTCACTTTCACCACTATTGTTTAACATAGTGTAAGAAGTCCTAACACAGCAATCAGACAACAAAAAGAAATAAGAGGTATTCAAATTGGCAAAGGAGATGTCAAACTCTCTCTCTTTACAGAAGACATGATACTTTATGTGGAAAACCCAAAAGACTCCACCCTCAAATTACTAGAACTCATACAGCAATTCAGTAATGTGGCAGGGTACAAAATCAATGCACAGAAATCGTTTGCTTTCCTATACACTAACAATGTAACTGTAGAAAGAGAAATTAGGGAATCAATTCTATTTACAGTAGCACCAAAAACCATAAGACACCTTGGAATAAACCTAACCAAAGAGGTGATGGATATATAATCTAGAAACTAGAGTAGAGGAGAATAGAGGAGAAGTAGAAGTGTAAAGTTTGGAGATTCTATTGAAGTTAAGTTGTTATCACCTTATAATAGGGGTTTATAAATTTTGATATTTTATGTAAACCTAATGGTAACTACAAGGAAAAATCCTGTGGCAATTATGCAAAAGAACGTGGTAAAGAAGTCAAAGTATACTGATACTGAAGGACATTAAAGCAGCCAAAAATAAAAAAGATAGCAAGATAAGAAATAAGCAATAAGGAATCTGCAAAACAACCAAAGAGCAATTAACAAAATGGCAATAGTAAATCTTTACCCATCAATAATTACTTTTAAAAAATTATTTTAAATGTGAACAGATTAAACTCTTCAAAGACATAGACTGGCATAAAAAAAAATACAATGATATGCAGCCTATAGAGGCTTACTTTAGCCTTAAAGACACACATACACCAAAAATGAATGGATGGAAAAATTCATTTCAAACAAATAGTAAGAAAAATAACAACAACAAAAAACAGGGTTAGGGTTAACTGTATTTAATCACACAAAATAGACTTTAAACTAAAAATGGGGGGAAAAAGAAAGAAAAAACAAAGAAGGTCATTACATTATGATAAAAGAAAACAAAACAATTATAAATATTTATGCTCCCAAGATCAGAACACCTAAATATATAACACAATAACAAGAGATAAAAGGAGAAATTAAAAATAATGCTCTAAGAGCTGGGGACCTCAAAATCCCTCTCTTGATGATGGATAGATCACCCAGACAGAAAATCAAAAATGAAACAGCAGATTTGAACAGCACAATAGACCAAAAGGACCTAACACATATACAGAACATTCTCTCCAACAACAGAAGAATAAACATTCTTATCAATAACACATGGATCATTTCCTAGAATAAATAATATCTTATGCCACAAAACAAATTGTAGCAAATGTCTTCTCTGACCACACAGTATGAAATAAATTAACAAAAGGAAAACTGGAAGATTCACAAACACATGAAAACTAGAAATTAATAACAAAAGGAACATTAGAGCGCACCTGGATGGCTCAGTCAGGTAAGCATCTGCCTTCCTCTTGGGTCATGACCTTGGGGTCCTGGAATTGAGCCCCATTTGGGGCTCCCCACTAAGTGGAGTGTCTGCTTCTTCCATTCCCTCTGCCCCTCCCCTCCTCATGTTCTCTCTCTCTCTCACTCTTTCTCAAAAAATAAAATCTTTTTAAAAGGGCAGGGGGAGAACACTGGAAGATAACAACACTCTGCTAAACAACCAATGGATTAAAGGAGAAATTAAAAGAGAAATAAAGTTTCTTAAGACAAAAGAAAATGGAAATACAACATACCAGAACTTATGGGATGGAGCAAATAAACCCTAAAAGGGAAGTTTATAGCAATAGATGCCTACATTAAGAAGCAAGAAAGAGGGGCGCCTGGGTGGCTCAGTGGGTTAAGCCGCTGCCTTCGGCTCAGGTCATGATCTCAGGGTCCTGGGATCGAGTCCCGCATAGGGCTCTCTGCTCAGCAGGGAGCCTGCTTCCCTCTCTCTCTCTCTGCCTGCCTCTCCGACTACTTGTGATTTCTCTCTGTCAAATAAATAAATAAAATCTTTAAAAAAAAAAAAAAGAAGCAAGAAAGATTCCAACAAACTAAATCTGCTTTGAGTAATTGGAAAAAGAAGAATAATCCAAGCCCAAAGTTGACAGAAAAGGGGAAATATAAAGATTAGAAAAGAAATTAATAAAATAACAGAAAAAGAAAACAATAGAAAATATTAACCAAACTAGTTGTTCTTTGAAATAATAAAAGTGAAAACCTTTAGCTAGACTAACCGAGATATAAAAGTACCCTAATAACAAAAAAAAAAAAAATGAAAAAGAAAACATTACAATGACTAGCAGAAGTATGAAAGATCCTAAGAGGCTACTACGAACAACTATATACCAACAAATTGGACAACATAGAAGAAATGGAAAAATTCTTGGAGAAGTATAACTTACCAGAACTGAATCAGAAAGAAATAGAAAATCTATATAGATCAATTACTAGTAAGGAGATTAAATCAGTAATCAAAAAAAAAAAAAAATGTTTCTCAATGAAACAACCTCATGACCAGAGGGTTTTACTGGTGAATTTTACCAAACATTTAAGGGAGAATCAATACTAATTCTCAAATTTTTTCAAAAATTTAGAGAAGGGAACACTGCCAAACTGCTTTTGCAATGCCAACATTACCCTAATACTAAAACAAACAAACAAACAAACAAAAAACCTGTTAAAAAAGAAAACTACAAGCCAAGTTCTCCGGTGAATGTAGATGTAAAAATTCTCAATAAACACTACCAAACCAATTTCAACAGCATATTTGAACAATCATTTACCATGATTAAGTGGGATTTATCCTTGGTGTGCAAAGATGGTTCAGCATATGCAAATTAATCAACACAAATTAATCAACACAATACATCATGTTAATAGAAAATGTTAATAGAAAAAAAAATCATATGATCTCAATAGATGCAGAAAAGCACTGGACAAAATTCAGCATCTGTTCATGAATAAAAAAACTTTTAACAAATAAGGCATAACAGAAACATATCTTAACATAATGCAGGCCATATATGACAAGCCCACATCTAATATCATACTCAGTGGTGTAAGGTTGGAATTTTTTCCTATAAGATTGCTAAGACACAGGAATGCCCACTTTTACCACTCCTATTCAATATAGTACTGGAAGTCCTAGCTAGAACAATCAGGCAAGGAAAAGAAAGAAAAAGTATTAGAATTTGCAGAACCTGGGTGGCTCAGTGGGTTAAGCCTCTGCCTTTGGCCCAGCTCATGATATCAGGGTCCTGGGATTGAGCCCCATATCAGGTTCTGTGCTCTCTGCTGCCTCCTCTCTGCCCTCTCTCTGCTGCCTCCTCTCTGCCTACTTGTGATCTCTCTCTCTTTCAAATAAGTAAAAAATGTTTTTTAAAGAAATATTAGAATTGGAAAGAAAGAAGTAAAATTATCTCCATTTGCAGATAACATGATTTTATATGTAGAAATTCCTTACAACTCAATCAAAAAATGTCAGATCTAATCAGTGAATTTAGTAAAGTTGCAGGATACAAAATTAACACACAAAAATCAGTAGTGTCTATACACTAACAATACATGATCTGAAAAAGAAAAAAATTGATTTCATTTACAATAACATCAAAAACTATAATACACTTAGGAGTAAATTTACCCAAGGAAGTAAAAGATCTCTACTCTGAAAACTAAAAGACATTGATGAGATTAAAGAAGATACAAGTAAGTGGATATATATATTCATGGATTAGAAATATTAATATTGGTGAGGTGTCAATACTACCAAAAGCCATCTATAGATTCAGAAAAATCTTTATTACATTTTCAATGGAATTTTTACAGAAGTGAACAATACACTCTTAAAATTTATATGGACTCAGAATAGCCAAAGAAATCATGAGAAAAAAGAACAAAGCAGAGGAGGGCTCTGATTTCAAGGTAAACTAATCAAAACAGTACAGCATAAAAACAGAAAAATAGGCCAATAGGACACAATTAAGAGCCCAGAAATAAACCTAGGCACATAAGTGTCAAGTAAGAGTTCACCAGGGTGCCAAAAATACTCAGTAGAGAAATACAATCTCTTCAATAAATGTAACGAGATAATGGATATTCACATGCAAAAAAATTGTGGCTGAACCTGTGTCTTCCACCACTCACAATATACTCAATGGATTGAATGGATTAAAGATTTAAACATAAGATTTGAAATCATGAAATTCCTGGAAGAACACATAGGAATACACTTTTTGACATGGGTCTTGGCAATGGTTTTTTAGATGTAACACCTAAAGCACTAGCAACAAAATCAAAACAAAACAAGTGGGACTACATCAAACTAATAAATTTTTGTATAGCAAAAGAAACCATCAACAAAGTGAAAAGCCAACCTATGTATGGGAATAAATATTTGCTAACTGTATATCTAATAAGAGGTTAATATCCAATATATATAAAGAACTCATACAACTCAACACCAAAAAGAAACTACCACATGCTGTGTTCCCCACTAAGTGGAGTGTCTGCTTT
The DNA here is from genome assembly GCF_964662115.1 of Mustela nivalis. Taxonomy (NCBI): domain Eukaryota; kingdom Metazoa; phylum Chordata; class Mammalia; order Carnivora; family Mustelidae; genus Mustela; species Mustela nivalis. The sequence continues at coordinate 10,957,067 of NC_139039.1, read as the reverse complement.
TCTCTCTCCCTCTACCCTTCCCCCTGCTCATGTTCTCTCTCTCCCTCTCTCTCAAACTATGCAATTAAAAAGTGCACAAAGGACCTGAATAGACTTTTTTTTTTCAAAAAAGGTGTATGAAAGACCAACAAGGCATTAAGGAAATATAAATCAAAAGCACAACAAGATACCATTTTATGCCTATTAGAATGGCCATCATTTAAAAAGCAAGCGATAACAAAAGCTAGCATGGATGTGAAGAAAAGGAATTCTTGTGTATGACTGGTGGGATTGTAAACTGGTAGAGCCACTATGAAAAACAGTATGGAAAAACTAAAAATGGAATTATCATATGATCCAGCAATTCCACTTCTGGAATATATCCAAAGGAAATAAAAACACACGATATCTGCACACACACACTCACAAACACGCACACTGTTCACAGCAGCATTATTTACTATAACCAAGACATGGGGAAAAAAAAAACCCAAGTGTTCACTATAGGTTAATGGATAAAGAAATTGTGGTATAGAAAATAGATGATAGGCAGATGGATAGATGGATAGATGATAGGTAGATAAATAGGTAGATAGATGATAGATATATAGATAGATACAGATAGACAGATAGATAAATGATGGATAGATGATAGATAAATGATAGAGAGGTGATAGATGATATAAATATAGATAGACAGACAGATGCACTGGAATATTACTTAGCCATAAAAATGAGAAAACCGTACCATTTGTGGCAGCATGGATAGAACTTGAAGACATTATGCTAAATAAAATAACTCAGACATAGACATAGGCCTTATGATATCACTTACGTGTGGAATTTATACATACATACATACGTACGTACATACATACCAAGCTCATAAAAAAAGCAGACATGTGGTTTCCAGAGACATGTGTAGGGATCATAGGTTTGGCAATGGTATGACAGGGTTTTCTCTTTTTTGTTTAGTTTTGTTTTGTAAACCACCTTGTCCTTATCCTTTTTTTCCCCCTTGCTCTTCCTTTTTCTTTTTCTTTATTTCTTCTGTCAAAATAAATGAAGACAATCAAATGAAACAGGAAAATTTTACTGAATCAGAGTTTACTATAGCAAGAGAGTCAACCACCATCACCTGGGTTCTGGCAGAGAAGCAAAGGCAGTCAGAAGAACGAGAAATCTTTAGAGTGGTTTAAAAAAAAAAGTCTCAAGTGGTCCCTGATTGGAGATTGTTGGCATGGGAGGCTGTAGGCAGGCCAACTGGAAGCGGAGCATTCTATATGCTTAAGTATGAGTGCATATTTGACTTTTTATGGTTGGTCCAAAGTTGGAAGCAGGGACAAAATTTAGAGAAGTTGCCAGTTAGTGATCAACTCCTTGCCATTTGGGACCAATTGTTATAGAAGCTATTGTTCCCCTTTTTGGATTGTTATTAGAAACCAATCTGGCTTCCTATAAGTCTGATTGATAGAAGGCTGGCTTCCTGAGCTATTCACTGTAGATAAAGGGGTTGGTTTTCCTGAGCAAATTGCTGCAGACCGTGGGTCAGATTTTTGTTTTCCTGTATGATCTGGCCATTGTCCTTATGTATACTCAGTTTCTTACTCCTCAACTTTTTATCTCCTTTTCTTCGTATCTTTTTCTCATCTTTCTTTATTTCTTCTTAATATTTATGTATTTTCTGAGAGCTTAGTAAAGATTGGGAAAAGGGAATGTGAAATGTGGTAAAGGTCCAGTGTTTAAGGAAACATTTTGTTCATTTATGTCACATTCTGAATAGCTCTTAAATAAAGGATAGGCAATTTGGTAATTTTGTGATCCAGAATGTGCAATAAAAATTGTTCTTATGAACAAATATTAAATAACATGTTATTATTTAGCTATTCTCAAACATAACAATGAAGTGCTTTTTTGTATGTTTCCCAGAAAATAGAAACTTAAATCTGAAAACGTCATTTAGTATCTTCTGAAAGTGAGATTGAACTGAAGAAACTTTCGTTTCTCTACTCTAGACGTGCCAACACATGGGACTATTTTGAAACGAGACAGCAGAAAAAAAATAACATAGCCTCCAACATGTACCTTCAAAACGTTTAATCTTTTTCATTTTAGGAACTATGAATGAATCTTAAGTATAGCCATTTGGCCTAACAATTCTTCCTATTTGAAGCTGCATTCAAAATTTTAAAAATTGGCTTTAGAGAAAGTGGATGTTTGTTGTCTTTTTGGAATATTGCCAACTGAAGCAGTAAACCTAAGTGAGTCAGTGAGAATCAAGAGAGTTGGAAACTCATTTAAATTAACAGCCAGATCTGATATTTTTATAGGACACCTGCTCCTGTGTGCTGAAGATCTATGATCAAAGTGCTAGGAGTATAGAAATATTATATTCATTGCAGATTTGCTAAGTTTGTGGATCACACTTTATTATGTGAAATGTATTTTTAGTGGCACTCCCTCTTTTCTGGACTTTTTAAAGCCAATTAGGCATCGATACCTTTAATTGTGAACACCTATAGCATCTTCTCTTATCCACTCTTCATCTAGCATAACACTGGTGTTTTGTTTTTGTTTTTTTTTTCAGGGGAAATAATGTTGCTGTATAGCTCCAAGCCCAAGGAGGAAGGTGGTAGGTTAGGCCTCCAGATCATAACGGCCTCCTACTATACAAATGTGCCCAAGAACAGCATTTTTTGAAGGTAATCCAGCTGTGCAAACTAAATCATTGCTCACAGTAATTTTACTAATGCATTCCATCCTAAATTTAAAAAGCCTGATGAGTCACCCTGTATCACCAACTGCTTATATTATTAAGCAGAACATAAAAGCATTTACATACATTGGCATAATCCATTGCTGGATCAACCACATTAACTCCTACTTTTATAACCCTTCACACTTCACATGGACAAAATAAATTGTTCTTTAGCCAATAGAATGTGCTGGCAAATATAGAATTAAAATGTCAGTTATTCTACTCTCTCACATATTTTATGCCTACGTTGTTCTTCCATGAAAGTAGTTAACCAGTACACATGAATTTGAAGGACAACAGAGGACTAGGTTAAGCTGTCTAATGTGCTAAATGATACCCATGTAAGGATATAGGACGTTATCCTGGTATGGCTTAACAGGACAGAATCCTGATATTAACTTAAGAGAGGCAGAGAGTGGACTAAATTCTCTCTGAAAAGTGTATTGAGTCTAGAAAATTTTCAACTTCAAGAGAACCAGATCCTTATTAAATTTAAATAGAGTCCTTTATTTTTTTTTTTAAGAGTCCTTTATTTAAAAAAAAAAAAAGGGGGGGGTGGGGGTTGGGTGGGGAATGTTACTGTGTTTAAAAAAAAAAAAAATAGCTTTTTCCAGGTAACAATAGTGTCTCTATTCCTGTGGCCATTCTCTACCATTACAATCATCACTCATCATTTATGGTACATGGCACTTTTGATCTTCAGGACATTTGAGGCATTTTATCAAATTTTCCACACATCACTAAGAGGCATAGCTGCCTGTAACAGTAGATATCACACTGTGCTCTTGAAAAGTATCTTGGGGTTTTATTTATTGAGTCATTAATGATAGGAACAGAACATCTATATTTATCATCATCTCTAAAAGAACACAGTCGGTTATGTGTTCAAGACGTGAAAGCATTTGCTTATAATCTCTAAGGAAAAGATATTATTGTTTCCCATGTTGTACTTCTTTTCTCATGTAGTGCTTTTTCATTGTGCTTTTTATATATTTGCTCAGTATCCATATCATGTTACCATGCTGTGTCACTAAACATCTAATATGGACATTGAACATTTTATACCCAATGTTCATGAGAAAATGATCTCATATAAACAATAAAAGTATAACATATTTAGATAATATTTATGCAGTATCAAATCATCTTAAAGTTGCAGGGGTCTTGTAGAATCCCTAACCCTTTTTAACAGGTGCTTGAACAGCTCCAGCAATAGATAACTTACTACCTTAAGCAGCTCAAGGAGATGCTAGTTTCAAAGCTGTATGGGGACTAGATTATAAACATGCATAAAAAGGTAAGAGATAAGGTTACAAAAGGATAGAAAAGTGAAACTGAGATTACCATATAAAATCAGAACCTCTGTAAAGTACAGACTTAGCACATCGGTATACTAGAAAATTATCTGCATACCAAACTAAGAAGAATCACAGAAGTTTGTTTAGGGTCTTCAATTCTTTGTTTTATTATGGCTTAGTTTCTGTGATTGGTAAGAACCCTCTCATTCAGAATTTATATTATATGGATTTGAGATTTAACTTATTATATCAGAAGCGTTAAAGAGCACCCAACCCCAGGCTAATTAAAAAAATAGTCCTTCGGTGCCTGGGTGGCTCAGTGGGTTAAGCCGCTGCTTTCTGCTCAGGTCATGATCTCAGGGTCCTGGGATCGAACCCCCCCATCGGGCTCTCTGCTCAGCAGAGAGCCTGCTTCCTCCTCTCTCTCTCTCTGCCTGCCTCTCTGCCTACTTGTGATCTCTGTCAAATAAATAAATAAAATCTTTAAAAAAAAAAATAGTCCTTGACCAATGACAACTCTGGGGAACTAACATAAAACACCTCTCACACATCTTGAAGCAACCTAGGAATCATTCCAAAAATCTCAGCAATAAATCATTTCATGAAACAAAAGTGTAAAACATATAAGGAAATCCTCTACTGTAAGTGAGAGTGAGGGATATTGGAATTAAAGTACGCTAAGATCTTTGTATCTTTCTCAAGAGGAGAGATATACTGCATATTAATTGTTGAATCCAAAAAGTCAAATATGCATGTTTAAAAAAGCTAAGGATACATTAAAAAAAAAAGGAAAAAAGAAATACAATGTTAAACCACCAGTGGTACATGGGAAAAATAATAATAAACCCTAGCAGATAGGGAAAAAGAAGAATCAAGATGTACTAAAAAGCAAGTAAAACAGATAGAAACAAATAAGATGGAATATTAAAAATCAGTGTGGGAAATTACAATTCTAAGAAGATGGTGTATTCCTATTTCCCTATTCTTCCCCTTAGGTACAACTAAAAACTTGGACATTATAAATAAAATAAATATGAGAAGACTCCGAAAGACAGAAAGAAGATAGATTGTCTGGGGAACATAAGAAACAGTACAGCAATGATTTCCCTGAGTTTTCTTTTTGCTTCATACATTCTATATGTAGAGTTGAGACAGACCGTAATACAGAAATACCAACATGTACAAAGAAAAAGAGCCCACAAAAGACTGTCCTCTTTCCTCAGAGGACCAGGAAAGACAGAAAAATTGTAGGAAATAACTATTCTATTTCAGTCAAATACCAACGAGGGCGGGAGGGAGAGGAACTGTGACCAAAATGCCCATCCACATCAGAAAAAGCCAAAAGAAAAGCCTAGAGTTACACTCTCAAGACTCTATAAGCAGGTATCTTGGTACCTCTACCAGGGTGACATCAGAGATGACCAAATGGAAGCTTGACTTTGAATCCTTTTGTCTAGTAACAAGTACCGCACCCATGAAATATCAGATGAGACTACATGAGAAGCCTGAATTTCAATACCCACCGAACACTGACAAGGGGCCTCAATTCATTTCTGCTTAGAGTGGCGTCGGAGGAGGCCTAATAAAGAGTCGGGGCTTCCACCATTTCCCACAAGGGGGTTCCTCCACCCTCGGCTGTCAATAAACAGTGAGTGGGGACCGTCCATAGACTTCTGACTCCACACAGTAAGAAGGCAAGACCCAGCCACCCCCAACTTCACTGCCAAAGCAGTATCAGACAAAACCAGCTAAAATAGAAGATTTAAATAAGAACCAGAGTATTTTTTTTAAGATATTATTTATTTATTTGTCAGAGAGAGAGAGAGAGAGAGAGATTAAGAGAGTGAGCACAAGCAGGGAGAACAGCAGGCAGTGGAGGAAGCAGGCTCCCTGCTGTTCAAGGAGCCCGATGTGGGTCTTGATCCCAGGACCCCAGGATTATGACTTGAGCCAAAGGCAGGCACTTAATGACTGAGCCACCCAGGCATCCCAGAACCAGAGTCTTATAATATGAATATGTCTGAGTTTAAATGGAAAATTATTCCTTATATGTCACAAGGTACTCAATTAGAATTTTTTTTAAAAAGACAGCCAATATATATCAACACCAGTAACAAAGATGTTACTACCTGACATAAATTTTAAAGCAACTATTATAATAATGCCACAATAAACAATTACAAAAAATGCTGGAAACAAAAAAAGAAGTCTCATCAAAGAAATAGAAGACAGAGAGAAAATGCAAAAGGACACTTTAGAACTGAAAATAGAGTAATCAAAATACAAATGAATGGGCTCAACAACAAAATGGAGTGGATAGAGAAAAGAGTCAATAAGCTAGAATATATAGGAAAAGAAATTATCCAATTTGAACCACAGAGAGATTATGGGCTAAATAAATAACATGAGAACCTGAAAGGTGAGACTATAACAAAAGATTTAATATTCGTGCCATTGAGTCTTAGAAGGATATGAGAAGAAAGGCAAGGCTGAAAAGGAATTCAAATAATTCTTTGCACAAAACTTTCCATGTTGGCAAAAGACACAAACCTGAAAATAAAAGCAGTGAGGGAAACCTAAACAGCATAAAACCAAATAAATCCATGCTAAGACACATCAAAAGTAAGCTTTTGGAAACTAAAGAAAAAGAAAAAAAATCTTGAAAGCAGCACCAAAAAATGACACCACATCTATAGAGGAAAGACAATTAGAATGACAGTGTATCCTTGTCAGAGAGGTCTTGGAGGCCAGAAGCGAATGTCACAATAGTGAAAGAAAACAACTGACAACCCAGATTCCTCTACCTAGATAGTATCCTTCAGAAATGAATGGGTTCATCACGATATTCTCAGGTGAGGAAAATGAAAATAATTTGTCATCAGCAGACCTACACTAAAAGAATGACTAAACAGAAATGAAATGACATAAGAAGGAATTTGCAGTATCAGAAAGGTAAAACACAGTAAACAAAAATATAGGTTAATACAGAAGGCTTTCCCTCCTTCTGAGTATTGTAGATTATATTTGATGATAGAAGCACAAATTACAGAACTGTCAGATGCAGATCTACATAGATAAAGATAAAATATTTAAGATGATCATATTATAGAAACAGGAAAGGTAAAGGGACATAAAATAAAGTGTGCTTTCTACACTTCACGTCAATTGGTAAAATGTTGACATTAATACACTGTGATGTTATGTATATGTAATGTAATACCCAGAGCAGTCACTAAAAAAAGCTATAAAAAACGATAGTCAAAAACACTGCAGATAAAACAAATCAAAATTCTAAAAAATATTCAAGTAACTTAGAGAAAGTAACTTTAGAGAAAGACAGAAGAAAAAAAAGAGAAACAGAGAACAAACAGAAAACAAAAATTATAAGGCAGACTTAAGTGTTTATCCCAGAGAAATGAAGATTTGTGTTCACACAAAAACCTATATAGGAGTTTCTGTAGCAGATTTATTCATGATAGACAAAACCTGGAAACATCTCAGATGTTCTTTAATAGGGAAAGACCTAAACTATAGTACATACACTACATTGAATCTACTCAGTGATCAAAAAGGAGCAAACTATATGATATACATAACCTGGGTGAATCCCCAGAAAATTATGTGTATGGAAAAAGCAAAGTCTGTTAATTATACACAGTATGATTCCATTTATATAACAGGTTTGGAATTAAAAACGTATGGATTTCTTATGGTTGGTTTGTGTCATATATCTTTCCTTATCCCTTTATTCTCAACATGTTTGCACAGGTGAATCTGAAGTGTGTCTCCTGTAGGCAGAATATGCTATGTCTTTTAATTCGCCCTGACAATCTCTGTCTTTACATGGCTGTATTTACACCACCTCTATTTAATGGAATTGTTAATGTGTTAAAGCTTAAGTCTGCTATTTTTCATTTTGTGATCTCTGTTTTTCATTTTTGTTTTTTTTTTCTGTGTGTTCCTATGAGATATTTGAATGCTCTTTAGTATTTCTTTATGATTTATCTATATGGTTTCTGAGTGGATGTTTTCTATAGATACTTAGTAGTTGCTTCATATATTACATTTTATATACAAAACATAACACAACCTACGAATGTTGACATTTTACCAATCTGAATGAAATGTAGAAACCATGCCTTAATTTACCTCTCCCCTTTTATAATATAATGGTCAAATATGCCCTCTATAATATAATGGTCAAATATGCACTGTTTAAATGCATATCATTTAAGAGTGCTAGAATTTTTGCTTCAGTCATCAAGCATAATTTAAGATGCTCAACATGACAATAACCTATTGAATTTCACCCTGTGGTGAAAGAGTTTTACCATTTCCATTGTTCATTCATTCTTTTTGATGTTTTCTTCTTTGGTCATTTCCTGTTTAAGGGACATAGGTTAGCCATTTTTTAGAGCAGGTTTACTGGCAATAGTTCCCTTAGTTTTCCTTCATCTGAGAATGTCTTGATTTCTACTTCATTCCTAAAGAACATTTTCACTGGATGTAGAATTTGGGGCTGAAATTCCTTTTCTTTTCACACTTTAAAATGATGTGTTGCTTCTTCTTGGCCTCCATGATCTCTGATGAGAAATCTGCTGTCAGTTGAATTGTTTTCCCTAGAAGTGATAAGGTATTGTTCCTTTCTTATTGTTTTCAAGACTTTGTCTTTAGTTTTCAGAATTTTGGCTGCACTGTGTTTTGATGTGAATAATTTTTAATTCTTCATGTTGGGGTTTTTTTTCAACTCCTTCAATGTAGGTTTATGCCTTTTGCCAAATTTGGATGTTTTCAGCCATTATTTCTTTAATTACTTTTTCTGCCTCACTTTTTGCCCTTCTGGGACTCCAGTGATACAGTTCTTTAGTTACAATACCATAGGTTGCTGAAGTTTTGTCCTTTTTTTGGGGGGGGGGGCGGATATTTTCTTTCTTCTTTTCAGAAAATTTCTATCGTTTTATCTTCATATTTGCTGATTCTTCTTTCCTCCTCACCATTCTGCTGTTCTGCTAATCCACTGATATTTTTATTTAGTAAATAAATATTTCAGTTCTAAATTTCATCATTTGATTCTTTTTATATCTTCTGAATGTATTAATTATTCACTGACACACTTTTGTGATGCTTGCTCTATCAGTGTAGGATAATTCTAACTCTGTCATCTCAATGTTGGTGTCTGTTGATTATCTTTTTCCTTTTTCTGTTCAAGTTGAGATTTTCCTTGTTCTTTGTTTTTTTTTTAAGATTTTATTTATTTACTTGACAGACAGAGATCACAAGTAGACAGGGTGGGAGGGGGAAGTAGGCTCTCTGCCAAGCAGAAAGCACGACGCGAGGCTTAATCCCAGGACCCTGGGATCATGACCTGAACCAAAGGTATAGGCCTTATCCCACTGAGCCACCCAGGCACCCCTTTCCTTGTTCTTTTTATAATGAACAGCTGCCAGTTGAAACCTAGACACTTTTATATTATAACACTTTGGATTTATTTTTTTAATGGATTTTTTTAAATTTATTTTTTCTTTTCAGCATAACAGTATTCATTATTTTTGCACCACACCCAGTGCTCCATGCAATCCGTGTGCCCTCTATAATACCCACCACCTGGTACCCCGACTTCCCACCCCCCGCCCCTTCAAAACCCTCAGATTGTTTTTCAGAGTCCATAGTCTCTCCTGGTTCACCTCCCCTTCCAATTTCCCCCAACTCCCTTCTCCTCTCTATCTCCCCATGTCCTCCATGCTATTTGTTATGCTCCACAAATAAGTGAAACCATATGATAATTGCCTCGCTCTGCTTGACTTATTTCACTCAGCATAATCTCTTCCAGTCCCATCCATGTTGCTACAAAAGTTGGGTATTCGTCCTTTCTGATGGAGGCATAATACTCCTTAGTGTAGAAGGGTGTGGGAGAGTGCTGCATTGTTGCTGCCATATCACATAGAAGTCTATGATCCTTCATTGGCCTTCACTGACATCCAATTAAGGGTAGGTGGCTCCTCATCACTGCTGGGCAGAGGTGGGAATACCAGCTAAGACAGGAAGGGGTGCCTTATTATTGCTTCCCATGCAGCTCCACTAAGCTCCAAGCTCCTTCCACTAAGGAAGGGGGCTTTGTTAATGCTGGATGGTGGTGAAAGTTCTGACTCCAGGAGGCCTCTTCTAATACCATTCCAACAGGAAATGAGTAGGTTTCCTAATTATTGCCAGATGGGTGAGTAAGGAGAAGATATCTAGGCCCCCCACATTGTCTCTGGTGATACCATAGGAGTCAAAGAGGGATAACTTCACCATCTAAGAGAGAGAAAACTCTCAGCTTTGTACTCAACCTTCTCTGTCACCACCATAGTGGTAAGGTGTTAAGGTACCTCATTTCACCCTGGTGGGAATGGAAGTCTAGACTTCTAATTTGGCTATTGTTGACTTGGGTGAAGACGAAATATGTTCTGTGGTGTTTGACTGAAGAAGAGTAATTATTGCCTTAAAAAGTGTTCATTGTCTTATGCTACACCTTTCCTGATCCTTCAACTTAGACTGAGCAAGTTTCTGTTAAGGCTGGGGTTTTCTATTTGTTTTTTGTCTTTTTGATCTGTGCCCATTTTTAAGTTGCTGCTTCTAGTTTGGGACATATAAAGCAAACTGAAAACCTAGGGGAATCACCAAATATTGTTCCTTAACACGAGGTTCCTAGCCATTCTATTTTTTTTTTTTTTCCTTCCAATCTGTCTGAATCTCGTGGTTGTTTTATACATAATGTTCGACACATTTAGTTGTACCTGGTGGGAGGAATAGGAAAAAGTACATGTGTTCCATCTTCCTAAAGTCAAATTTCTTTAGGTTCCTTTTTGAAACTTCTTGTTCCCTGGAATAAAATATATTATAACCAAGAAAGCATAACATTTGTACAGCAGCTTGATACTTTCTTACGTCTGTTTGCTAAACTTGGATTATCTCTTCTCCTAAATTTAACCCAAGGTCAATATCCAAAATAGAGAAGGAAAGGGGAAAAAATTAAAATTAAGTGTACTTTCTTTATTGTATATCAATATAACATATTGACATACATATAACATATTGACAACTTCCCTCACACCTCTGGGCAGCAGACTTATTCCTCTTATGGTCTTCTAGTTTCTAATGTAATTTTAACATGTGCTCATTATTTCTCATTATTTTTAGTGGTTTGCATATTTTCAATCCTACTTGCTATAATTTTTAATTCTTAAAAGTAATTTCTCATTTTCCACTACAATTTAGTGTCCGCTATGAATTTTACCAAGTGAAATGTGTTTTGCCAGTGATTCTACTATTGTTAATTTTAGAATGATGTGAATATAGGTTTTAGAGTTATTTACTCATAAAACAAATTTTTAAAGATTTTATTTATTTATTTTAGAAAAAGCATGTGTGAGCAGGGAAAAGGATGGAGAGAGAAAAAGAGAATCTCAAGCAGGCTCCGCATCAAGCAAACTACACACTGATTGTGAAGCCTGATGCAGGGCTCAATCTCAGGACCCTGAGATCAAAATCATGGACCCTAAGCCAAAATCATGAGTCTGCCACTTAACTAACTAAGCCATCCAGGTTGTCCTCATAAAATATATTCATAAAACATACTGACTACATAGAAAAATAAACAGACTTCTCAGTCTCCATGGGTTTTACAATCTGGTAGGAGAAGGAGAAAGAGATAAACAAGTAAGCAAACAAAAATATACAGTGACTACATGCTGTGGTGAATGTTATGAATGACTTTAAATCATAGGATAGTAGAATACAACAAGGTAAAGCAACCTAGAAAGTTGAGTCATTAAGGAAGGCTACACTGAAGAGTTTATGATTAAGCTAAGCCTCGAAGGAATGAAAAGAAGTCAGCCCACAAAGCATGAAATGGAGGGTGTTCTAGACAATGAGGGGCAGGAGAAAAAGGAGAAAATATCACAAACTAACATAAGAGGTGTAGTGAATGGCCCCACAATATTCTGAAACTGCCTTCCAGGACCATTTCCAGTTTGGCTTTCTTCAACTTTTCAAGATGTTGTTTCTGCCTACCATCTGCTCAACCAGAAGGTGGTCAAGCCTCAGGGATATTGGCAGTGCCAGTTTTCCTGGTGCTCCAGAAGCCTCTGGTCACTAGCTGATTACCCATTCCATCTGAATTCAAAAATCTCAGAACAATAACATTTTCTAATCTATCCAATCTCCAAAGCCCAACCCACAAGGAAAGAAGCTAAATAAAAAGGAATGTTTTGATGGAACAATTGTAGACTGTAGACAGGGAATAAAATACCAGAGTTCAAGGGCTAATTCTGCCATGCCTCATTTTTTTTTTCTTTTTACATGTATAGGCAATTGCCTTCACTTGACAAATTATTCTTTTCTCCCTGGAAGGAGAAAAATCTCAGAGGTGGAAAAGATCTTATAGATTCAGCAGTATAGCTCTATTAACAGCACAACCAGGTACACACCAATTTTCAACCCTCATATCAAGAGATCTATTCCACCTCATAGCTGTTACACATAAAACCTGCCTTGTCTGAGCTCCCAGGAATTTAAACTGGAATAAATGCTAAGTGATCAGTCTACATGTGAATGTATGTATATAGTATTTATAAACATAATCTATATACATTTTTAAAAACATGAGTGTAAAATAGTTGCACAAATGCTTTGATTTCCTCAGAAGAACAGCTATGCATATGCAAGGAAGTGATAATGTTAGAGAAGAAGCCAAGTACATACAGTTTTTCTACCTCGATGTGTATTCCTACCTCCACTAAAAGCAAAGATAGTTAACTAGTAATTGCCTCAGGAAGATGAGACACAGAGAGCATTTTCTCTTTTCAGATAATGCTGAGCATCTTTCTAGAGAAGAATAAGACTTGACAAGGGGGGAAAGCATGGAAGAGATTTGTTTTTAAGTGATCTAAACACCAACTGTCAGCCTCAAAGGAAAATAATATGCAAGACAGAAATAAAAATGAATGATGACTTAATCAGGACATTATTAGAAAGGGCACTGAGAATTTTAACTCTACCACTTAAAAAAGCTGTTCTACTTTCAAAATCAAGGCATAATCTATGGCCAAAGATGAATCTAGCAAGAATTCAGATCAACTTTATGTTTTTGAAATTTAAATTTTTTTCTTTTTTTTTTAAGATTTTATTTATTTATTTGATAGAGAGAGAGAGAGAACAAGGAGGGGGAGCAGCAGAGGGAGAGGGAGAAGCAGGCTCCCCACTGAGGAGGGAGCCCGCATATGGAATTCGATCCCAGGAACCCAGGAGCTGAAGGCAGACTCTCAACCGACTGAAGCACCCAGGTGCTCTAAAACAATTATTTTCTGTTAACCGTAAGTAATTAACATAAATGTAGTTTGATTCTAGTGACATACTCTACCTTAACCATTACTTAATGAGTTTCTTTGACCTGACAGTACCCACTCTACCTCTTCCAGGACCAAGATCTAAAGCATCTTCTGAAAGTCCAGCTGAAGATTCGAGATATGCCTCAAAAAAAAAAAAAAAAAAAAAAATTCAGCTAAAAAGATTTCATGTGAAGTTAAATTCAAAAAATATAGAGCAAAATGAAGCTACATGTATATCTTCTTCAAAGATCTTAGCAAAATGAGCTGCATTTGCCATATACATTTGAGCAAAGACTTATCTATGCATCAAAAGAGAGATTCTAGTGTTCCTTGAAACATAACTTGGGAACAAACCCCTGGGCACTCTAGTCAGGCTGCAGTATCAAACCACAATTCATACTTACTTCAGCATCACATATATTAAAATTGGAACAATACAGAGAAGATTAGCATGCCACCTGCATAAGGAGACATGCAAACCACAATTCATGGAGTCCCTGTGTGAAACCAAAAATTATTTCCCCCTTCATGTTGCAGAAATGTTCCATTATATAAATCTGATCTCATTTGCCACTTAAGGTGCACAGTTTTGTGCTCTTATAACTTTCAGAAGCACAGAACGTTTCCCTTTATTCTCCTAATCTACCTCAACATTTGTATTCTACAATGTGATTATCTAATCTAGTTTTGTAGCTCAGCGTAAGTACCAGGAAATTTACCCTCAATATTCTCACATTTTTTTGTCTTTTATTATTATGTATCTTTTGCTAGTTAGAAATAACAAATTCATGCTCACTGTAGAAATTTAACCAAAATATAAGAAAAGTAAAATCATATGATTTGATATTGTATAAAAGTATCTTAAGGTTTATATTGAGTAATAAATTCTTAAGAAAAACCAAGAAAGAATATCATGAAACAAAATAAAAGGAGTAAAGGTAGTATAGGAATTTGCCTTACCAAATATCAAAATATACTAAAAATTCACTTTAATATGATCAGTGTGATAAAGCATAGGAAGAAACGAATAGATTATGGGAACCAAATGGAAAATCGAAAAGTAAATCCAAGGAAAGATAATAATTCATCTCTAAATGGTGACAAAGGGGTATTTGAATTCAGTGGGGAAAGATTATCATCTTATTATTATCATCATTATCATCATCTATTTTTAACAGATATAATGGTTATACATTAAATGGACAATGGTTATACATTAAAAAGAAAACAAAATTATATCCCTTCTTCATACCATATACAAAAATACAAATAGATTATACACTTAAATTTATTTTTTAGCAAGACAATAAAACTCTTAGCAGAACATCTAGAAGAGTACATGTTAAAAATTTAAAGAGGGGAAGACATTCAAACCAAATAAGAAAACTAAAACTAAACTTAAAACACGTATATATGTAAACATTCTAAAGACATTCTAAACCAAATAAGAAAACTAAACCTAAACTTAAAACACGTAAATATGTAAACTTTTGCATGCCAAAATGCATAATAAAAAAAAAATGACTGGCTTTGAAAAAATAATGCAGATGACAAAATAACTGCTTTTATTTGAAATACACAAGGATTGTTTAGAATACAAGAAAAATGCAAACAACCCTATAGAAAAGGCAGAAAAATGGAAAAAAGCAATTCATGGCATAGAAAATTTTAATGACAAAATTAATACTAATTAGGTAAGTTCACCCTTAACATAACTATAAAATATAATTTTATACCACTAAGATTGGCGAGTATTTTTAAACAGTATTTATTACTAGCAGAGATAGGAGATGAAAACATAAATTGTTACCATGTTTGTAGAATGTAGGAAAAAATCTGGCAGGAGCAATTAAAAGTAAACATACCAGGATGCCTGGGTGGCTATTGGTTGGTGTCTGCTTTTGCTTCTGGTCACAATCCCAGGATTCTGGGATTGGGCTCCGCATTCGGCTCCCTGCTCAGCAGGGAGTCTCTTTCTCCCTCTCCTGCTCCTCCTGCTTGTGCTCTTTCTCTGTCAAATAAACAAAATCCATTTGTTTAATAAGATAAAGATAAAATAAAGATAAATAAAAGTAAACATAACCTCCCCAAAATGTAAATATACTTATACCATTTTACACCGAATGCCTGGTTTTGGTCATACTTTCCATCAAAAAATAAATCATCAGTTAATATGAATGTATGAATATAGATGATTAATATGAAATATTTGTAGTGGTAAAAGAGTTTCTCTTTCACTGAAAAGTAGAAAGATGGAAAAAGAAGAGGATTAAGAGTATACTTATCCAGCGTGCCTCAGTGGCTCAGTTGTTAAGCATCTGCATTTGGCTCAGGTCATGATCTTAGTATTGTGGAATACAGCCCCACATCAGATCCCTGTTCTGAGGGAAGCCTGCTTCTCCCTCTCCTGCTTTCCCTGCTTGTATTCCCTCTCTCACTGTCTCTCTCTCTTCTCTGTCAAATAAATAAATATATATTTTTTAAAGGGTATACTTATCCTTTTTTTCATAACGGGTTTGCCACCAGAACACAGGTGTCGTGAAAACCTCCACTAAACCTAAACAAAATGGGAAAGGAAAAGACATCAACATCATCCTCATTGGCCACGTAGATTCAGGCAAGTCTACCACTACTGGTCATCTCACCTACAAATGTAGTGGGATCAACGAAAGAACTATGAAAACTTTGAGAAGGCTGCTGAGATGGGAAAGGGCTCCTTCAAGTATGCTTTGGTTTTAGATTAACTGAAAGCTGAATGTCAATATGGTATCACCATGGATATCTCCCTATGGGAAATCAAGACCAGTAAGTGTTATATGACCATCACTGATGCCCCAGGACACAGAGACTTTATTAAAAACATCTCAGGCTGACTGTGCTATCCTGATTGTTGCTGCTGATTTTGGTGAATTTGAAGCAGGTATCTCCATGAATGGGCAGACCCATGTGCATGCCCTTCTCTTTACACATTGGGTATAGAACAACAACTAATTGTTGATGTTAACAAAATGGATTCCCTGAACCACCCTATAGTCAGAAGAGATATGAGGAAATCATTAAAGAAGTCAGCACCTACATTAAGAAGATTGGCTACCACCCCAACAAAGTAGCATTTGTGCCAATTTCTGGTTGGAATGATGACAATGTTCTAGAGCCAAGTGCTAACATGCCTTGGTTCAAGGGATGGAAGGTCACTTGTAAAGATGGGAACACCAGTGGAACCACACTGCTTGAAGCTCTGGATTGCATTCTGCCACCAACTCATCCAACTGACAAGCTCTTTCATCTGTCTCTCCAGGACATCTACAAAATTGGTGTTATTGGTACTGTCCTTGTGGGCTGAGTGGAAACATGTTCTTAAACTTGGCATGGTGGTCATCTTTGCTCTAGTCAATGTTACAACTGAAGTAAAGTCTGTTGAAATGCACCATTAAGCTTTGTGAGGCCCTTCCTGGGGACAGTGTGGGCTTCAATGTCAAGAATGTGTCCATCAAAGATGTTTGTTATGACAGTGTGGCTGGTGACAAAAAAAAAAAAAAAAAAGACCCACCCATGGAAGCAGCTGGACTTATGGCTGAGGTGATTACCCTGAACCATCCAAGCCAAATCAGGGCTGGATATGCAAATATACTGCATTGTCATATAGCTCACACTGCTTGCAAGTTTGCTGAGCTGAAGGAGAAGATAGATCATCGTTCTGAAAAAAAGTGGAAAGGTGGTCCCAAGTTCTTGGAATCTGGTGATGCTGCCATTGTTGATATGGTTCCTGACAAGCCTGTGTATGTGGAGAGCTTCTCACACTATCCTCCTCTGGGCTGTTTTGCTGTTCATGACATGAGGACACGTCATGAATATGTCATGAGAAGACATGTTCATGTCTTGTGACATGAACAAGAAGACAAAAAGGCAGCAAGGCAGCTGGAGTTGGCAAGGTCACCAAGTTTGCCCAGAAGGCTCAGAAATTAATAGTATGAATATTATGATTCATAATATTATGATATAATTTATATGAATAAAATAAATAAATAAATATTATGAATATTATCCCCAACACCTGACACCCTAATCTTAATCAGTGGTGGGAGAATGGTCTCAGAACTGTTTGTACCACTTGGCCATATAAGTTTAATAGTAAAAGACTGGTTAATAATAAGAATGCATCATAAAACCTTCAGAAGGAAAGGAGAATGTTTTGTGGACCATTTGCTCTGTGTGTGTGGCAGCCTTAATTAGTTTACAAAGTCATACTTTTTAATGGAAACAACTTGACTAAAAACCTATCATAGAGTTTTGAGACCCATTAAAACAAAAGTTTAATGAGAAAAAAAGCACATTTACCTTGATGAGCCCAGAGTAGCACCTAGAATGGTTGAATCATTGTATTATACACCTTAAACTACCATAACACTGTATGTTAATTACACTTAAATAAAATTTTTTTTAATTATTTTTTAAAGAAAAGCATAGGTCCCATGAACTGTAAGAAAAACCTAGAACAACTGAAAATTACACTTTTTCTTAACCCCGTTAGAGAAGTTGGAGTAACCAGAGATGGACAGGCCCATCCCAGGAGAGACAAAATAGAAAGGCTGACTAGTTTGTGACAGAGCACAGGGAGAGGAGCTGGCTATCCAAGCTATTCCCATGGGTTCATTTGGAGGCTGTTTTTCACAGAACCTCATCAGGTGCTCAATAGAAATACTGGTGACAGGAACAGTCTCCTGTCAGGAGAACAGGTGACTGTTCCTGTCACCTGTTCTCCTGGTGAGGTGACTGTTCCTTTCACCTACTCTCCTGTCTCCTGACAGGAGAACAGAATATACCCCCCTCACACTCTGCTTTGTGGTGCAGATATGCAGGAGAGGATTAGGAGCCAAAGTGGGAAGGGCACAGACCCTCACCACCCCTAATCCCCCACCACAGACATTGTTCTCATTTCAAACCAAAGCCTTAAGCTTCTAAACAGGTCTTTAAAATGCTGTTTACCTGTAAGGTCCACATCAAGACCCATGGTAGCTGGTGAAAGGATAGAAGGAAAAACAAAACAATTCGACTACTAATGGAAAAGCAAATAATAATAATAATTAATAATAATAATAATAATGGGTCCTAAACCCCTTATTAATGCCATTATACATTTCCTACCACTGGAGAGTAAATCAGAAAATCTCTTCTACACAAGATTTTCCAGATGCAAAGAAAGCTTTGGTTGCCATGGAGAGGAGACACCAGCATGACAAGAAAGTCCCACCCAAATACCCAAGCATGCAGGGCCAGCCTAAGGGGCTAATATCAAGACTAGCCTAGCAAAGCACTGAGAACCATAGTCTAGCAATGGGGAAGGGGGTAGAACTTAGAGACAGACCTTCCTGTGTACAGGCGTAGGTAGGTTAGAAGGTAAAAGTAGAACACAAACACCAAGAAAAGCCCTCTGGCACCACAGCTACCTCCCTAAACCCAAGGCAAGAATAGTGAACACTTGAGGACTTTTTGTTTTTTTTTCAAGATTTTTATTTATTTAACACAGAGAGAGAGATCACAAGTAGGCAGAGAGGCAGGCAGAGAGAGACCATGACCTGAGCTGAAGGCAGAGGCTTAACTCTCTGAGCCACCCAGGTGCCCCAACTTGAGGATTTTTTTAGTAACAGCTTTATTGAAATACAGCTCACACATATGCAATTCATCAACTTAAAGTGTACAATTTATTTTTACTACATTTATAGTTTTATGCAGCCATCAGCAGAATCGATTTTAAAACACTTTTATCTCCCCAAAAAGAAACTCCATACCAATTAGATACCCCAACTCTTCCATCTCAATGACCCCCACCACCAAATCTAAGATGACCATTAATTTACTTTTTGCCTCTGTGAATTTGCCAATTCTGGATGTTCTGTATAAATAGAATCATATAATTTGATTATTAATTGCAACCTTTTGAGACTGACTACTTTCAGCATGTTTTCAAGGTTCATCTATGTCACAGCATGTTTCAGTACTTCATTACTACTTACAGCCAATAAATATATTTAGCACATTTTGTGCATCATTTCATCATTTGGTGAACATAAGAGTTGTTCTCACTTTTAAGCCTATCATGAATAATGCTGCTATGCATGTTCACATATAATTTCTTGAAGATTTTATTTATTTATTTGTTTGTTTGTTTGTTTGTTTATGGGCGAGAAAGCATGAGAGGAATGGGGAGGAGCAGAGGAAGAGAGAGAAGCAGAAGCAGGGAGACTGACATGGAGCTTGATTCTAGGACTCTGAGATCATGACCTGAGCCAAAGGTGGGTGCTTAACTGACTGAGCCACGCAGGTGCCCCTCAGATACACTTTTTGTGTGGATATATGTTGCTTTGTGGGCTGTAGACACATAGGCATGGATTCACTGGGTTATATGGTAATTCTGCATTTAATTTTTTTGAGGAACTGCCAAACTGTTTTCTATAAATTCTCCTGCGTTATTTCCATTCCCATCAGCAGTGTATGTGGGTTCTAATTTATCTATAACCTTGCCAAAATATATTACTAGTCTTTTTTTTTTAATATATTTTTTTCAATTTATTTATTTGACAGAGAGAGATCACAAGTAGGAAGAGAGGCAGGCAGAGAGAGAGAGAGAGGGAAGCAGGCTCCCTGCTGAGCAGAGAGCCCATTACCAGTCTTTTAGATTGCAACCATTCTGGTTGATGAGAAATGATATCTCATTTTGGTTTTGATTTGCATTTTCCAAGTACTTAATGATGTTAAACATCTTTACACATATTTATTGTTCATTTATATGTCTTCACTGGGAAAATGACTATATAAATCCCTTTATAAACCCATTTTTAATTGGGTTATTTGCCTTTTTAACATTGAGTTATAAAGATATTTTATGTTTTGTATATAACTCTGTTATTTTATGTTTTATATATAATTCCAGTATATAATTGGCAAACACTTTCGCCCATTGTGTGGGTTATCTATCACTTTTTCCCAGCTTTATTCAGATACAATTTACATGTATATATTGTGAAATGTTTACTCCAATAAGGTTAGTTAACACATCCTTCACCCTGCATAATTACAATTTTATTCCTGTTGGTACTATGGTTAGAACACTAATGTTCCACTCACAAAGCAACTTTCAAATAAACAATGTCATATTGTTAACTATAGTTGATGTTGTACCTTAGATCCTCAGAACTTACTCATCTAATACTGAAAGTTCGTACCCTATGACCAAAGATCTCACTTTCCATTCCTCAGCCCCTGGAAATAATCATTCTATTCTATGTTTCTTTGAGTTTGATATATTTAGAGTTCACATTTAAGTAGGATCCTAAAATACTTTTATTTCTCTGTATTACTCATTTCACTTACTATAATGCTGTCAAGGTCCATCTATATTGTCACAAATGTAGGATTTCCTTTCTTACGGCTAAATAATATATAAATTATATAAATACAGATCACATTTTTTTACTCATCTTTCCATCAATAGACACTCAAATTGTTTCCATGCCTTGGCTATTGTGAAGAATGCTGTAGTGAACATAGGGACACAGATACCTCTTTAAGTCAGTTTTTTCGGGGGAGGGGGAGGGCATATACCTAGAAGTGGATTAGCTGGGTCATATGGCAGTTCAATTTTTAATTTTTAGTGGAAACTCCATACTGTTTTCCATAGTGGCTATACCAATTTACATTCCCAAGAACAGTATGCCAAGTGTCCGTTTTCTCCATATCATCACCAAGGTTTGTTATTGCTTGTGTATATGATGATAGCGATTCTAACAGGGGTGAGGCGATATCTTATTATTGTTAATGATTTGCATTACCTGAATATTAGTGAAGTTGGGCATCTTTTTATACACTTGGCTATTGGTGTATTTTCGCTGGAGAAATATTTATTCAAGCCTTCTGCCCATGTTTTAATTGGATTATTCGTGGGGTTTTGTTGTTTCCTTTTGGTTTGGGGAGGTTGCTTTTTTTTTCTTTTGGGTTGCAGTATACATTTTCTTTTGTATACATTCTTTAAAAAATATTTTGGGTATTAAACCCTTATCATATAAATGGTGTACAAATATTTTCTCCCATTCCACAATTACATTTTAATTTTGTTGTTTATTGTCTTTGCAGTGCAGAAGATTTCAGTTTCATGTAGTCCCATTTGTTGATTTTTGCTTTTGATGCTTGTGCTTTTGGTATTATATCCACAAAAATCATTACCAAGACCAATGTCAGAAAGGTTTTATCCATATAACCGTACCCAATTCTTCTAGGAGTTTTAGTTACAGATCTTGTGTTCAAAGTCTTTAATCCATTTTGGATTAATTTTTGTAAGTGATATAATATAGGAGCCAATTTCATGCTTTTGCATATGAATATCCAGTTTTCCCAACATCTTTTATAGAGAGACTATCCTTTACCCATTAAGTATTCTTGGCTCCCTTGTCAGATATTAGTTAACCATATATGTGTGTCTTTAATTCTGAGCATATAGTTTGAATCAGGAAGTGTGAGGCTTCCAGCTTTGTTCTTTCTCAAGATTGCTTTGGCAGTACAGGATCTTACATGGTTCCATATGAATTTTAGGGTCTTTTTCCCATTTCTGTGAAAAATAGGAATTATGATAGGGATTGCATTGAATCTCTATATGTTTTCGAGTAGTACGGACATTTTAACAACATTAACTCTTCAGATCCATGAAAAAAGGGATATCATTGCATTTATTTTTGTCTCATAATCAATAACTTATAGTTTTCAGTGTGATTGCTTACTTCCCTGGTTAAATTTATTCCTGAGTATTTTAATTTCTGATGCTAATATAAATGGGATTGTTTATTTCTTTTTCAGATAGTTTATTGTTAGTGTATAAAAACAAAACTGATTTTGTATGTTGATTTTATATCCTGAAACTACTGATTGTGTTCCTTAGTCCAGACAGTTTTTTGACAGCCTTTATGATTTCCTATATACAACATCAGGTCATCAGTGAACATAGACAATTTTACTTCTTTCTTTCTGATTTGGATACCTTTTTTGATTTCTTGATTTCTTGGAATAGAGATTTCTGCTTGCTTGGAATAGAGATTTCAGTACTATGTTGAATAGGAATGGGAAGTGTGGGTACACTTGTCTTTCTCCTAATCTTAGAGGGAAAACTTTCAGCCTCTTATTATGTTGGGATACTAAGCATGGTTTTGTCATATATGGCCTCTATTGTGTTGAGGTATGTTCCTTCCATACCCAATTTCTTGAGCATTTTCATAATAAATATATGTTTTATTTTATCAAATGTTTTCTCTGCATCTGTTAAGATGGTCATATGATTTTTGGTTTTTTATCCTATTAATGTGGTATATCACATTTATTGATTTGCATATGTTGAACCATCCTTGTATTCTAGGGATAAATCCTGTTTGATCAAGGTATATGATCCTTTCGATGTGGTGTTAAATTTGGTTTGCTAGTATTTCTTTCAGAATTTTTACATCTGTATTCATCAGAAATATTGACCTGTAGTTTTCATTTCCTATAGTATACTTACATAGCTTTTGTATCAGGGTAATGCTGGTCTTACAAAATAAGTTTTGTCAGTATTCCCTCTTCCTCAATTGTTTTGAAGAATTTGAGAAGGATTGGTCATAATTATTTAAATGTTTGATAGACTTCACCAATAAGGCCATATATCTCTGGCCTTTTTTGTTGTCATTGCAAGACACTGGATTAAAGTTTCAGTCTCCTTATTATTAATTGGTCCATTCAGATTTTCTGTTTCTTCATGATTCAGACATGGTAGATTATGTTTTTTAATATCTATCCATTTATCCTAGGTTATTCAATTTTTTGACATATAATTCTTTATTAGTAATCTTCTACGGTTCTTTGTATTTCTATGCAATCTATGTCTCTTCTTTCATTTATAACTATATATTTAAGTCCTCTATTTTTTTCTTGGAAAATCTAGGTCAAGTTTTTTCAATTTTGTTTATCTTTTCAAAAAACAAATTCTTAGTTTATTTATCTATTTTATTGTTTTTCCGGTCTCTATTTCTACTCTTAACTTTTGTTATTCCCTTCTCTCTGTTAACTTTGGCCTAGTTTGTTCCTTTTTTTCTAGTTCCTTGAGGTGGAAATCAGTATGAACTTCTCTCTTAGCCCTGCTTTTACTACATTTCATAAGATTCATATATTGTGTTTCCATTTTCATTGGTTTCAAGATTTTTTTAAATTTTCCTTTTGATTTCTTCTTGACCCATTGATTGTTCAGAAGAGTGTTATTTAATTTCCACATATTTGTGAATTTTTCAACTTTCCACCTGTTTTAGTTTCTATCTATACCATTGTGGTTAGATTTCTAGCTAAGTATTTCACTTTGGGGATGCTAATGTAAATGTTATTGTGTTTTTAATTTTGAACCCACTCGGAAATATTTACTTTGGTGTATTTTCTTAGTATCATGTAAACTTGCGATTATTGCTTATTCTTATTAGTTCCAGGAACTTTTTTGTTTATTTTTAAGGAGATATATAGAGATATGTATATCTGCAAACAAAGATAATTGTATTATTTCCCTCACAAACTATACTTTGAGCCCTTTTCTTGTCTTACTGTAATAACTAAGACTTCTAGTATAATGTTGAAAAAAGTGGTAACAGGAGACATCCTTGTATTTTACCAACTTAGTGGGGAAGCTTCAGGTTTCTCATTATTATCTATGGTGTTAGCTACAGGTTTTTTCTTTATCAGATTGAGGAAGTTCTCTCTGTTCCTTACTACCAAGAATTTGTCATGAATGGGTGTTGGATTTTGTCATATATTTTTTCTGAATGTATTGATACAATCAGGTGATTTTCCTCTTTAGCTTATTATGTGATGGATGATATTAATTGACATTTGAATGTTAAATAATCTTGCATACCTCAGATAAACCTCACGTTTTCATGACATGTAATTCTATTTATACATTGTTGGATCTAACTTGCTAATATTTTGTTGCAGGTTTTTCATCTATGTTCATGAGAGATATTGGTCCATTGTTTTCCTTTGTTGTAATATCTTTTTCTGGTTTTGGTATTAGAGTAATTCTTCTCTCACAGAATGATTTAGGAAGTTTCCCTCTACTTCTATTTTCTTTTCCTTTTTTTTTTTTTTTTTTTTTTAGATTTTCACTTATTTATTTGACAGAGAGAGATATCACAAGTAGGCAGCTTAGCAGGCAGAGAGAGAAGGGGAAGCAGGCCTCCTGCTGAGCAGAGAGCTCGATGTGGGGCTTGATCCCAGGACCCTGAGATCATGACCTGAGCTGAAGACAGAGACTTAACCCACTGAGCTACCCAGGTGCCCCTCTACTTCTATTTTCTAAAAGAAATTGTAGAGAGTTGGTATAATTCCTTCCTTAGTTTTTGTTAGATTCAATACAGAATCCATCTGGGTCTTGTGCTTTCTGTTATGGAAGTTCATTAATTAGATCCAATTCTTTTTTATTATTATTATTTTTATTGACATAAAAATAACATATAATATATTACTTCAGGTGTACAACATACTGATTCAATATTTGTATATATTGCAAAATGACCACCACAATAAATCTAGTTTTCCTGCATTACCACATATCTTTACAATTCTTCTCTTGTGAGAATTTTAAGATCTCTCAGCAACTTTCAAATATACAATACAATAGTGTTAGTAATAGGCACCAGGCTGTAATTTATATTCCCATGTCTTCTTTTATAACTGGAAGATTGTACCTTTAAACTCCACCCATTTTACCCCAATCCCACCTCCCAGCCTACCTCTGGTAACCACTACTCTATTGTATTTCTATAAATTTTTTTCTCTTTTAGATTTCACATACAAGTGAGGTATTAGGGTATTTGTCTTTCACTGTCTATCTTTTTTCACTTAGCATATTGTCTTCAAGGTCCATTCATGTTGTTGCGAATGGCAGGTTTCTTTCTTTTATGTGGTTCAATAATAAACTGTTATATACATATGCCACATTTTCTTTATCCATTTATCCTTTAATGAACACTTAGGTAGCTGCCATATCTTTTTTTTTTTTTAAGATTTATTTATTTATTTGACAGATAGAAATCACAAGTAGGCAGAGAGGCAGGCAGGGGGGGGGGGGGAAGCAGGCTCACACTGAGCAGAAAGCCCGATATGGGGCTCGATCCCAGGACTCTGGGACCATGACCTGAGCTGAAGGCAGAGGCTTTAACCCACCAAGACACCCAGGCACCCCAGCTTCCATATCTTAACTACTATAAATAATTCTGTGATAAACATGGGAGTGCATCTATCTTTTGAGTTAGTATTTTGTCTTCTTTGAATAAGTACTCGGAAGTAGAATTGCTGGATCATATGTTAGTTCTCTTTTTAATTTTTTGAGAATCCTACATACTGTTTTCCATAGTGGCTGCATCTTTTTACAGTCCCGCCAGCAACCCTTGTCAACCCTTGTTATTTCTTTTTGGTAATACTCATTCTAACAGGTATGAGACAATATGTCATGTGATTTTGATTTGTATTTCTCTGATGATTTGTGATGTTGAACCTATTTTCATGTACCTGTTGGCCACCTGAATGTCCTCTTTAAGAAAAATGTCTGTTCAGATCCTCAGCTTATTTTTTAAATTAGATTGTTTTTGTTGTTTTGGTTTTTTGAGTTGTATGAGTTACTTATATATATTTTGGATACTAGACTCTTACCAGGTATATGATTTGCAAATATTTCCTCCTTTGGTAAGTTGCCTTTTCAGTTTGTTGATGGTTTCCTTTGTTGTTCAAGAGCTTTTTAGTTTTATATGGTCCAACTTGTCTTTGATGGTTCCATAGAAATTTAGGATTGTTGGTTCTATCTCTGTGAAAAATGCCATTGCAATTTTGACAGGGATTGAACAGAATCTGTAGATTGCTTTTGGTATCATGGTCATTTTAACAATATTAATTTTTCTAATCCATGAGCATGAAATATCTTCCCATTTCTTTATGTCTTCTGCAATCTCTTTCAGTGTCTTAATGTGCATTGTACTGATCTTTCACTTCCTTGGTGATATAGTATATCATCTGGAAAGAGTGACAGATTTACTTCTTTTCTAATTTGGATGCTTTTTTTTTTCTTGCCTAATTTTTATGGCTAGGACTTCCAGAAGTATGTTGAATAAAAGTGGCAAAAGTGAGCATCCTTGTCTTAATCCTGATCTTGTTTCAACATTTTGTCATTGGTATGATGCTAAATTTTAGTTTCATAGACTCAATTTCTCTAGTAAATACAGGCCCATTCAGAATATCTATTTCTTCTTCTGTGAGCTTTGGTATATTGTGTCTTTTAAGGAATTGGTCTGCTTCATTTTAATTATCAGATTTGTGGTTCATACTATTCCTTTACTATCCCTTTTAATGTCTGTGGGATTAGAGTGATATCTCCCCTTTCATTTCTGATATTCATGATATGTGTCCTCTTTTATCCTTAGTTAGCCTGGCTAGATATTTATCAATTTTATTGATTGTTCAAAAAACTAATTTTGGGTTTCTTAATTTTCTACACTGGTTTCCAATTTTCAGTTTTATAGATTTCTGCTCTTTTCTTCTCCTCCTCCTCCTGCTACTGCTGCTGCTGCTGCTTTTTCTCCTCCTCCTCCTTCTACTTCTTCTTCCATTAGTTTCTATTTGCTCTTTTTTCTAGTTTCCTAAAGTGAAAGCTTAAATATTTGATTTTAGATATTTCTTCTTTTATTTACTCAATGCTTTGAATTTGCCTCTAACCACTGCTTCTGGCAAATTCCACAAATTTTAATAAGTTATACTTTTACCCTCATTTAGTTCAAAATACCTTTACATTTCACCTGAAATTTCTTCTTTGCGCTGTGTGCTATTAACAGGTATGTTTTTTAATCTACATTTTTTATTCATTATATTTTTTTATTAGTTGTCCTGTTCTTTGTTGCTATTTTTGTCCCTTGGTCTTTTTCTGCCTTTTATAATTTTAATTCAGCATTTTACATGTTTCTGTTTTTCCTCCTTTCTTAGCATGTCATTCATACTTTTTTGCTTCACTCTTTTTAGTGGTTACCCTACAGTTTGCAGAATATATTTACAACTAATCCAGCTCCATTTTTAAATAACACTATACTTCATAGGTTGTGCTAAATTCTTATAACAACAAAATTATTCTAATTCCTCCCTCCCATCTCTTGTGCCATGTGCCATTGCTGTTATTCATTTCACTTATATTTGGGGTGTGTGTGTGTGTGTGTGTGTGTGTGTGTGTGTTTAGTATACCTTCTGAAGCTACCCCACAATTCTAGCATTGTCTGTTCTGGTCTATTTTCTCTTTGCTTTTAAGTTTTGGCCATTTCTATTGAGATAGCCTCAAGCTCAGAGATTCTTTTCTCAGCCATGGTCAAACTATTATTAAGCCCATCAAAAGCATTCTTAATTTCTGTTACATTTTTTTTAATCATTAGTATTTCTTTTTCTCTTTTCTCATAATTTCCCTCTGTTTATATTTTCTGTCTGTTCTTACATCCTATTTACTTTATCCATGAAAGTCTTAGTATTAATCTAGGTGTTTTAATTCCAGGTCCATCAATTTCAACATGCCCACCACATCTGAGTCTGATTTTGATGCTTTTCCTGTCTCTTAAAATGGGTTTTTTTGCCTTTCATTATGACTTACAGTTTCTTCTTGGTAGGCAGGCATGAGAAGTACTAAGTAGAAGAAACTTTTGTAAATATATTTTTAATTATGTTGGTAAGGTATAAAGATAGGGGAAGTATTTCATAGTCCTATGTTTAGGTTTCATTCCTTTAGTGAGAGTTTGCCTCCGAAATGTGAACTTCACTAATTCTTTCCAGTTTTTCCTTTCCTTAGGTGGAACAGGAGAGCTAGAGTAAGCTGGATTTGCAACTCAATTTTTTTAATGGCAAAGGATTTGGATAAATATTTCACAAATATATATACAGTTGAAAATAAGCACATGAAAATATGATCAACACCATTAGCCATTAGGAAAATATATGTTAAAACAATGATTTACAGGGACGCCTGGGTGGCTCAGTTGGTTAAGCAGCTGCCTTCGGCTCAGGTCATGATCCCAGCGTCCTGGGATCGAGTCCCACATCGGGCTCCTTGCTCCGCAGGGAGCCTGCTTCTCCCTCTGACTCTGCCTGCCACTCTGCCTGTGCTCGCTCTTGCTCTCTCTCTCTCTCTCTCTCTCTGACAAATAAATAAATAAAATCTTTAAAAAAAAAAAAAAACAATGATTTACAGATACACACACACACACACACACACACACATAAAGTCTTAAGTTGGTCTCTGTGTTAATTTTATTTGTTGTCTTGTTTTTGTTTTGATTTATAGTGTATATTATATTACCTGATAAGAATTCTTCCCTTATTACTTTTAATATTCAAAATTTTTAATTTTAATTTTTGAATCTTTAATCAAACATTTTGCAGGGTGCCCAGTCATTTTATTTTTACAGAATTATTTATTCATGCTTTCAAATTCCAAAAGAAGAGACCTATTGAGATTTTTCAAATTCATTTGTGTTTAAACATATAAAGTAAGTTGACATCCATAAAATAATCAATCCTCTTGTCCAAGAACGAAATGAGCCTACTGGCTTAATTCCTGATCATTCCGAGGTTTTGCATTGATGATGCTTCCAACTGATGAGGCTTTCAGTTACTTGATCTTTTCTCTTCCAATGGTCTTACCTTCCTCCTACCTCATTTATTCCCTCCTATAACCATATCTTGGGCTTCTTGTGCCAAGGATTACATCTCTTCTATATCAATTTCAAGCACTATCTCCTGTCTTTCCAGTTCACTGCCCTTAGAATCCCAACTCCAAAGGCCCTAAAGTCCTTAGATCTTATCATCTCTTTTCACTTTCCACCACACTCTTTACATCCTCATTGGTTTCCATACACAGTTTGGGTACTAGGTTCACATTATATTGGTGATTATTCTTTTGTATCGATATATTCAACTCAGTTGTCCTTCTCTCCATTGATCCTACTTGATCAGAAATTGAACCCTGATTAAATTCAGTTCTCTTTCTACTTATACCAGTATCCACGTAGCAGAACGTGGTTGGGGAAAAGCATACACCCTGCTGACTATCCTCACTCTAATTCAGGACAAACATCTTCAGAGGGCCCTCGGTACCATGGGATGATCTTATTTCCTTTCCCCATTCCATTCAATTTCCAAATCATCTAGTCACTACTTCATACATTTGTTGCAGCCTTTAATGCTCTTTCCCTTTCTCCTCATTTTCAACTTATGATGTTACTTTTTTTTTATTAAGAAAGTACAAACAATTATCAAAAAAAAAAAAAGTTCACATGCTCCTATCAGTACAACTTCTATGTCACCTCCATTTGTATCCATATGGCCTAACTTCCATTCTGTTGTTTTGAGAGTTAAACTCTTTCTGCAGCTTTGTAAAACCATACAATGATAATATAAATCTACCTGTACACTGAATTCTATTCCTTTTTGCCTACCCCAAAACAAAACTCTAATAATTGTTCCCTACTTCTACCACATCACAAAATTTCTCTTCTCTGTAGATTTATTCCAATTAGTATATGAACTTTTCCCATATTAAAAAAAAAAAAAATGTTATGTGAAGTCTTCTTTCACCACATACCTCATTTACCAGCTTCTTTTTGCAACAAATATTGTTGTTTTCTATCTGTGGCATCTCTAATTCTCTTCCCTTCCATTTTGTTTAAGACTACTCCAGTAATACATACACTCCCACATTCTATCCAAAAAAATTTTATCAAGATCACTGAAGTCCTCTTTTGTTAGATTTAATGCTCAATCCTCATCAATCTATCACTAGCATCTAACTTGATTAGTGTATCCTCTGATTCCTTTTTCTTTCTTTCTTTTCTTTTAGGTTGGTTGCCTAGACAACACAGTTTCTTTCTTCTTCTCCACTTTTCATCTCCTTGGTTAGCTTTTCATCTTTCCTCCAACATCCTAAAAGAGACTGTCTCGAGTCCCCACGCTTGGTACTCTTCTCTCTCTGTATTCTCAACCTTGGTGATCACTTCCAGTTCCAAAGATTTTTATTAGATTGAACCACATGAAATTGCTGATATTTGCAGTCAAAAACCATCAAGGACTTTCAGTCATATATGGTTTAACTTCTATCCCATCTACATGGTGCCAACTCTCAGCCCAGATGTATCTTTTAAATCCCAATCAATATAGCCAAATGCCTACTCAGTATTTCCCTTGGCTATCTAATAGATATCTCACCCTAAACTGTCATGACTGAACTCCTGCTCATTTCCACCAACCTAGCCATCTAAATTGATAGTAATTTCATCCTTTCATTGCCCAAACCAAAAATCTCTGAGCCATCTTTGCTCTCTTTTTCCTGTTACCCAAACGCAAGCTGCCATAAATCAATCAATCAATCAATCAATCAATCCTGTTGGTTCTATCTTCAAAATGTATCTAGAATCCAATCAACTTTCCTTGCCCCCCACCCCACTCTTAGCCTAGTGCTAATCACCATCTTCTTTCTTCTGGGTTTTTGCATTTATTTATCTTCTAAGTCTCCTGGCTTCTACCTTTGCCCTCTATATTCTATTCCCAACAAAGTAACCATAGTCACCTTTTTAGAACATAAGTCAGATTTTTTCACTTCCCTTCTCAAAACCATCTTGGCTCTCATATCACTCTGAATAAAGGTCAAATTTAATCCATTGATCTTTAGGACTCTACTAATTTGGCTTCCAGTGACTTCATATCCTTACATTATCCTCCTTCCATCATTGGGCTTTGGCCTGATGGCCAAAGGTTCCTTCTTGATGGCCTTGGTTCCTTCTTCCTGGAGTGTCCTTCTTCAGGCAGCAATGGGGTGAACTTCTACACCTATCTCATATTCTTTCTTGAATGTCACATTTTTAGTGAGTCCTACCTGAGCAACCAGCCCTCCCCCTGACCCCACTGACACTCTCAATCTCTAAAATCCTGATGAATTTCTTTTTATTATTCCATAGCACTAACTATCTTTTAGCACACTACACAATTTACCTGCTTATTATATTCATGGCTCATTTTTACCTCTCCCTGTCAAAATCCAAGCTCCAAGATTGTCTGCTTTGTTTATGGATTGTATTCTAAGTACCTGGAATGGTGTCTGGTACATAGTAAGTAATAAATACATATTGATTTACCCATAAGTGTATTTATTCTTTAATTTTAAAAATATTACCTAAATATTAGAAAATCTACAAAATTTTACTTTCCATATTGATTGAGCTGAACTCTCTGCCATATAAAATTGTTGCAGTTCTATTTCTCCAATTAATATCACCCAGATTCCTATCTTAAATTATGGGCAAGCCTCATTTTCCCCCTGATATCTATCACTTTTTGTTCATGCTTCCCTGCTTTTTTCTTTGGACTTAAAAATGCTTTCCAAAATCTTTGCCATGGACTGTGTTGACATCCAAATTTAAAAGGAAATATCACTATATTTACAGTCCTTAAAACCTCTATGACGACTCACAATATAAAGTTTCTTTAATAACCACAGGTTTCCTAAATCCAGTTTTACCAGAAATGAAATTTCTTTAACTGATTTTTTTTCCTCTGTCCTTAAACTTTTTAGCTGACACACTAAATTGATGCAAGTCATGTGATATACTGGAATATGAATCTGCCATCCATCTTGATACATCCCAATTCAATGTGTCAGCTGAATTCATTTTCAAAAGCCCTGCAGCTCCACAGAAATGCAGCTTTTTAAAGTCACATAAAAATAATAAAAGATTGAAGGTTGGATGTTAACTTCTAAAACACCACAAGCAGTAAAAGGAATGCCTCAAAATGAAGTGCTCCCTACCCATCCCTCATAATGGTACGCACCACTCAACAATGATATGCAGGATATGGCTCATTGATCCTGGGCTTCTTCCATGGTCTGTTTTTACAGTAATCCAAAAATCTTTATAATAAAGTGATCTCACATATATGCTGCCGTCCCACACATGGACAGACATAAAAGCTGGCACAGAATATAACATTCAACTGTAACAGAAAAATCTTGCTCTCCTTTGAGTAACAACATTCTCTTTAGCCATCTCAAATGAGAGATATGTAACTGACAAATTGTACTTCTCTATATACAATAGAAATACATTGTGAAATCAGATGTTGCATCTTCAATATTCATTTATTGGCCCTGGATTTAGGAACAAGAGATCTTTTTCTCTTTGCCAAAAACAAATGCTTAGAAGAAAGGTTCTCATTAGGTAATGGTTAATTTTATCTGTCAACTTGGCTGGGCCATGGTATCCAGATATTTGAACAAATATTAGTCTAGATGTTATAGTCAAAGTATTTTTTAAATAAGATTAACATGGAAATCAGTAGACTTTGAGTAAAGCAGATTACCCTCCATAATGTAGGAGGGCCTCACTGAGTAAGTTGAAGGTCCTAGAGAAAGATGGATGTCCCCAAGGAAGAAGGTTTTTGCCTTCTCTCTGCCTTCAGACTTGAGCTGAAACATCGATCGAGTCTCTAGCCTGCCAACTTGCCCTAAAATTTTGGACCTCCTAGCCTCCACAATCACATGAGCCAAGTCCCTAAAATAAATCTCTCTCATGTTCCTGTCTTTCTCATTAACATGTAATACATATATGGTAAGATATATACATGGATTACTTATATACGTCTATATACACCTTATTGGTTCTGTTTCTCTGGAGAACCCTGACTGAGAAATATACCTAATGCTGAATACTACTAAGAAAACAATGTTCCAAAATAATATGAAGGCAAGTTAAAATTTGTTATTGCTTGTCATTCCCCTCCTTCTTAAACTAAATTTGGTATCAGTGAACTGAGAAACTTATTTATTCGGGTATTTTTAAGAATGCATGTTTCTAAGAAGGAAAATATTTCCTAATTTGGACTCACAACAGAAGATTATATAAGACTTCCCACAGTGGTATATTTCATAGACTTAAATGTTTCTCTTTGCTGTAATAGGCTCTGGAGTATCTTTTACAGAGTGGTCTTAGAGAGCACTACTCTTGGATGACATTTGGAAATTGTTTTTTTAATCAAAGTCTTTGAAACACTGAGCTTAAAATGTATTCTCAAAAGTTTTTTTCTTTGTCCCAAGATAACATAAGTAGGAAAAACAGGCTTATGTCAGAGCATATTATTAAATATGCTTGAACCTTAGGGGTGGGGAGGAGTAAATTTTTAATCTGGGTGAAGAACACTGTTTCTTACAAGCACGAATCAAGTTTGGCCATCTCTGTTTTGCATTTAGCAAAACTATGTGTCAAAAAAAATTCTAAAATGTTTAAATTTCTTCTTGAGTCATGCTTTAATTGAAAACTGCAAGACATCATGGTGGTTACAACTGTGTCTGAGTCTGAATTTTAATTTTTGCCACCATTTTAACCATGTAATCAGGAGTTTTAAGTTCTCTGACCTTCTGTTTCTCATCTCTACAGAGAGAAAATAATTGTATCTTTCCAAAAGTTTTGTGCTGCTTAAATGAGTTTAATGCGTATAAACTGCTTAGAATGTAAGAAACACTCAAGCCATGTGGTCTTTGTGTATAGTTGGAGAAGTTCATATATATATATATATATATATATATATATATATATATATATATATATATGATTTTATTTATTTATTTATTTGACAGACAGAGATCACAAGTAGGCAGAGAGGCAGGCAGAGAGAGAGGGGGAAGCAGGCTCCCTGCTGAAGCAGAGAGCCCAATGTGGGGCTCGATCCCAGGACCTTGGAATCACAACCTGAGCTTAAGGCAGAGGCTTTAAATCACTGAGCCACCCAGGTGCCCCTCTAGTTTATATTTCTTATTGTGTTTACATGTAAAACTAATGGAAACTAAGAGGCACATCTGAGTTCAGGAACTTGTAACTTGTTACTAATAATTTGATTTCACAAGTTTTATTTGATGCCTCCATTTGGGCATTTTGGCTAATTGAACATGAGCTGTGTAAATCCATGTAATGGAGTTTCCCCTGTCATGACTTCATTTCTGGATATGGCTCTTTGATGGGAGACCTCATACTTCTGATGATGATAGCAAGTAATCAGCTCTCCTGGATAGAGGGTATCCTTCTGAGAAATTTTCTGAAAACCATGCCCTTCTTCTATTTCAGCAACAATTTATAGACAAATAATTCCTCTTCAAATTCATTTCAAAAAAATTTTCCATGAAACACTTGAATATTTTTCCTTGCTCATCCATCTTCAATCTCTGTCCTTTGCCATATCCCTAATGAGTTGCATTCTTTCTTTGCCATCAGATTACATCTCTTTTTTGTTCTTATTTTTGCTTTTGCATCATAACTTCCTACTATAACAATTCATTTTACTTTGGTTTTTCTTTCTCATTTTCATTTTCATTTAGTTGCACTGTTGTTCCTTTTGTTTAATGACAGAAAGTAAAGCTAAAAATCACATTTAGATTCATAATATGAATATCTAAAACATAAAATAATTCATTAAACAATTTCCTCCTAAATAAATTAACTGAATCTCAGTTGGCTTTTCAGCCCATGTTTTTCTATTGTCTCTTTAATCCATAAAATCAAACTAAATTCATATCCTTCCCTCAACTACAGGGGAAAAATTAATCTTTCTGTTTGCCCACTGTCTCATTTTTACTTAAGGTAGTTGCCATATGGACATTTTAAAAATGACACCTAAAATTGTATGTATGCAGATGTTCCACAAATACTGGTTTTAGAGAAATATAATTTTTTTTCTGAAAGTCTGGAACATCAGACATGTTCCATCTTTATTTAATGGAACAGTCTAAACCTTGCTAAAATTATAACTTTCATGATTGATTACATCATTGATCAAACCAAAGCTATTCTGGCATTAACATCTGTTAATCAACCAGATGTTCTCTATGGTCTCAGTGACTGAAGAAGACTCTTTCCCTGCTGGTTGTGGACTAATGGGGAAGTGCTTTCTGCAAGGGACACTTCTTAGTGCTGAAGAAGGAACAATATAAATTCTAAAACAACAAAAATGGATGATGAGTCTCTTTAGATTTGTACTCTGGCATATTGGAGTTGAATATATATACAATCTGTGTTCTTCTTTGGGTTAATAAGTATGAGTCACTTTCTGACATCAATTCCAATCTTATTTTAAGGGAGCATATTTTGACTCCCTTTCAGTGAAACATCTGGAATCCATGCACACAAAAATAAGTTACTTGTAAACCAAAGATCTTTACCTATTTTATAACTCAATCTCTTACCAACCTTTGGCTTATCCAAGTGAAATATCAATACAGAAATATACCTACCAGCAGTAATGCCAAGCTCTCTATGACTAATTCATAATCAGAATCTCTTTAGTTACATCCATGTAGAATAAAAAAAAAAAGAATGCTCCAGTGAACTTAGCCTTACCTTTTTTATTAAAAAGGAAGGAAGGAAAGAAAGGGTATGAAATGAGATATCATACTCCTAAATTTATCCTATTACTAAGGATGTCTTAAATTGACATAGGGCCCAAAATTATCCCTAAAAAGTTTGAGGTCAAAGGAAATTTTAATTTTTTTTTATCTTCCTTTTCACCTCATTCCACCCCACCCCCCTTTTTAAGATTTTATTTGTTTATTTGACAGATAGAGATCACAAGTAAACAGAGAGGCAGGCAGGGGCAGCAGAGTAGGTTTCCAGCTTCAGCCAAACCCAACCTGAAAAATCTCCATTTCTCCATTTCACAAGATGACCACAGACTAGGTGGTATAAAGGAGAAAAGAACTAACTCCGTGAGGTCAGATGATCCACCTCGTAACTGAGAAGTCATAAAAATTGCTTCTAGCTCATAAGAGGGTCCCTGTTCACCTTCCTGTCTTCTGCCTGGACTGGAGGAGAATTTTTCAGCTAAGTCCCCACATAAAAAACCATTTTTCTAACCCCCTTCAAACTTAAGAAAAAGAAGTTCTCTACAGATCTTATGAGATTCCCAAGGACAAGCCCAGCTAATTACCGGCACAAGATAACAAGGTTCAGCCCACCAGCCCACCACCCTTAGTCTCAGTCTGCCCAAGCTTAATCCTTTTTTTTTTTTTCCACTCTCTTTTGTGGTGACTGGTAAGCTCTATAGCCTTGCTTTATAATAAGCAGGTTGTCTTAGGGTATAAGAGTTTGTGCTCAAATGCCAGCTTTACCAATTTTTAGCCTTGCTTTTTCCATCTGTTCAGTGGGCATAATGATAACTAACTTTTAGGGTGATCATGAAATGTATAAGAGTAAAATATAAAAAGCACTTAGCACATTGCCTAGCACATAGCAAGTGTTTCATAAACAGTAACTCTACAGAGAGCATAGGATTATATGTATACCTCAAAGAAAAATAAGGAATACATCTCACACACTAAGGGGGAGGGGGAACTAAAGGGGAAAGAAAACTGCTAAAGATGTAAGTCACAACTGAATTCTATTTCTTTTATAAAAGTCTTTCTGAAGTTTAATAATTTTAAAAGTCCTGCTTGTAGCTACCATACTATATCCCTAGTCCTCTTTCCAGCTCCTCAATCTGCTAAATCCCAAACCCCAGCCCCAGTGTTAGCCCTTCTAATTGGACTTGTTAATGCTATTGGCTCAGAGGAACAGGTAACAGCCAATCAGGACACGGAAGGCAAGACTCCCTTCACATTGTCCTTTATAATTTAAAGGAGCTGAATGCCTTGTATACTCAATGGGCAATTCAGAGCAATGTCAGGTTGATTTCCCAAAGGGTAGAATTCAATGTTATAATCATCACACATATGGAATCCAGCTTCACACACTGGAAAAAGAGCGAAGCTAGAATGTATTCCTTGTTTGAAGTTAATTAAAGTGGTAGTGAAACAACCCATAAAACACTGTCTGGAGCCAACTAATTCTACTCCAGTGAGAATGTTGATCTATCCTGCTTCTGGTGCATATATTTTTTCCATTCTGCTACTCAAATAAACAAGAGTGCCTTTTCTGTGTGAAAAATTACCAGAGACACTTAAAAGTGGGTATTTCAAGGGCTCACGGCTGTCTTTTGTAGGCTGCCTACTTCAGGTTACACAAAAAAGAACAAGACCACTCTTCATTGTTTTAAGACCAGGTAGGCTACAAAGAGAGGCAAGTTTGTCATTTTCACAGGCTAAATACGGAAACCAGACTTTTGTTTATCTACTTCTCTTCTCCCTGCACCAAGAACAGAGCCTGAATAGGTTATAAGTCCTCATGAATGTCCGTTTTGAATGCATACATAAATTTCCATTCTTCTTTTTTAACCTCTTTGTGCCCATACATGCTCTCTTTGTATAGTCAGTAAGAATCAAGCAATTCCTAGATGCCACAAGCTGTTCTTCTCTTTCCAAAATTTCATACCAAGAGCCTACTCTGAATTCCTTCTCTATCACATCCATCCCAATGGTCTGTTGTGCTCGTGTCCTGCTAACACTCACATTCATAATTATTTACTAGATAGCTGACATTGTGCTATGCATTTTATAATCAGTGACTTTTTTTAAACCTTAAAACACTCCTAGGGGGTATATATCATTTTCAATGTTAGGGATGAGGAAATGAAGTTTAGAGAATTTTAACGGTTTGATCAAAGCTGCATCATAGGGATGATACTAAGGCAGAGCTCATTTCTTCATGATTACACTGCATTGCCTTAACTAATAATTTGATTCAAATTTGTAGAGAGAAGGGACTTAGAGAACGTTGAGTCCAGTTGCTTCATTTCACATGTGGGGAAACTAAGTGAGATTAGATGTTTAGCCCAAGGTGTCAGGGCTAAGCAGATCTAAATTAGAAGCCATAATGCAAATTCAAGTCTATGTTCTTTTCACATTTCTAGAATCCACAATCTATGGTATAATTCACCTCAACAAAAAACACGCTTTGCCAATGCTTGTATTCATTGCTAATCGATGTCATCCTTTACCTAGTCTCCTGCCCCTTAACTTTTCCTGCACTTTTCAGCAATTATTTCTGTCTTTACCAATTCTCATGTCTCTGTCTTTCCTCTCCTCTGCCCTTCTCCTGCAGTATATGCCATTTTGAACTTCCCTTCCTTTTGCGCTAGTCTGCTTTGGCTCCCTTGACTGTCTTGTATCCCTATTTTCTTTGCACAAATCTGACTGTCTTTTTCTTTTCTTTTTTTTTTTTTTAAGATTTTTATTTATCTATTTGACAGACAGAGATCACAAGTAGGCAGAAAGGCAGGCAGAGAGAGTGGGGGAAGCAGGCTTCCCGCTGAGCAGGGAGCCTGATGTGGGGCCTGGGATCATGACCTGAACTGAAGGCAGAGGCTTTAACCCACTGAGCCACCCAGGTGCCCCTGACTGTCTTTTTCAAACTCCTTTGCTTGCTTATACTCCTCTACCGTATGTTACAATATGTGGCTGCTCATGGTTCATCCATGGTATTCCCCTGATCTCAATCACAGCTTTGTTTGTACTACCACCCCTATCCTAATAATTCCCACATCAGAAACTCCATCCTGATGCTTGTACTCAGATTTAACACTACCTGCAGAATATTTCAACCAGCATGAAGTTAACACATGCAACACTAACCATGTCCAACCTTGAACTCATTTTCTTTACTTTCCATCAAACTTGCTTTTTAAAATTTTGGGTTCCATATCATCAACATCTGTGGATCACTGTAGCCAAAACTGGCCCATTGTTCACCAATATCGGTGTTCTGTTCCTTAATGCCACCCATTCCCTGATCTCCTTGAGGTTAAATGGATCGTGTGACTTAATGGAATTTGGGTGGAAGTGGTGTGAAGCCTTTCTGTGTCTGATCCTAAGGCCTTTAAAAATATTCCACTCTGTCCTTCTCTCTTACTTCACCTGTTGGCTCAATGCAGAGGCTTCAGGGTAGGAATTCAAGTTCTGACAAGGTTGTGGAGCTCAAAATGGAAGGAGCCCGGGTCTCTGAATTACTTCATAGAACAGAGCTGGTCATGGTCACTCCTCTGTCAACTCACTTGAGAATGTAAGTAAAAAAAAAATAAATAAATAAAATACATTTTTATTGAGGTCAGCACTATGTGGGGGTTGTCACAGAAATTAGCTTACCCTAACAGCATCACCTAAGTAAGTAACTTTGATCATTAATCACCCCGTACTTTTAGTTCTTTTACCCGTTAATTCCCTATTTCCATTACTTCTTCCTATCACTTTTTAAAATCTCTCCATTTTTACCACTATTATCCCAGTGTAATTGTTCCCATTTACTTCATGTTTTCATATCTTTTACTGGAACTAAGGCACTTTATTCTCCATTGTCCTTTGCTACAAATATCTGGCCAAATTCTTTTGCTAACACAAGTCAACATCTAAAATATCAAGTCTTAAAATCATTCCATGGTCTGAAATCATTGTTACCAG
This sequence comes from Mustela nivalis, assembly GCF_964662115.1. Taxonomy (NCBI): domain Eukaryota; kingdom Metazoa; phylum Chordata; class Mammalia; order Carnivora; family Mustelidae; genus Mustela; species Mustela nivalis. The sequence continues at coordinate 10,917,218 of NC_139039.1, read as the reverse complement.
GGAGAAGTCCGAATTTTATCTTGGCACAAGTTTGTTGACAGTTTTCTTTTCTATTCTTTTACTGCTCCAAATTATTTAGCACTTTACTTGAACGACTCACACCCCTATTTCATCAATTTTTAATTCTATTTTAAGTACATAATTATAAAAAGTTATAATTCTTTTTTCTCTCCGCTGTCAAAATTCATCAAGGATTAAAATCATAATCTCTATGGTACTTTTTCTAACCCCAAGGTCAGAAATGACTACTATACCATTTGTGTAACTGAACTATCACATTGTTCACCTTAGTTCTGAATGCACTTGTCTCTTCACTCCTTTGAGAGATTCTTATAGCCAAATATCAGTGTCTTTTCCCAGTGTTTATTTTCTGGTTCCAAGTATTTATTTTCTAGACCAGGCTTTATACTTAAAGTAAGTACCCAATAAAGATTCAACAAATTTTTGAGGAAATATATATATGTACAAACGCAATATCAAACATATTGCCCTTGTAGACCACATTGCTAGGTACCAGTATTTATTAAAATGGTTCATGATATACTGTCTGCTCTCAAAACAAGGTCAAATGGTCTCTGTCTGTATTTTCCAACTCATCAAAGATCTGTTATTGTTGTTTTCTATAGTTGTTCGTTTATCTCAACTCTTTGAAGAGGTTGGAGTTCAAAGCTGCCTTTTAACTTCTTTTTTTTTTCATTTTTTATGACATATTTTAGGTTTTCTTGAATTAAGAAGCATAAAACCACTTACCTTAGAAAATGCATAAGAGATCAAAGTCTCTGGAAAGTACATTTAAGAATTAGAAAACGGTAGTCATATTACCATATAATCCTTTTACCCATTTTTCAAAGCCAGAAGAAGCTCCCTTTGCTTCTCCAGACCATCAGTGACCACCTCCTATGACCACATAGAACACGATATACCACTCATTTGCTAATTAATTGTGGCCTTTTTAACATCCTCCGTTGTTGCTTACTGCTATTATTATGCTATTTAATGTGAAAAAGCACACACCTGATCTCTGCAAGATTTTTAACTCTTTAAGCACAAAATCTCCTTGGAAATGAGTGGTCTCCTCTATAACTTATTCAAATAATAACTGGATTTTTGTTTTGTTTTAATCCTTAGAACACAGTGAAATATTCATGCTTTTGTGTTTTATTTGGAAAAGGGGGTAAATTTCTTTGGCTTCGTTTGGTTAATTTAACTTTATTTTCTGGGGCGCCTGGGTGGCTCAGTGGTTTGGGCTGCTGCCTTCGGCTCGGGTCATGATCTCAGGGTCCTGGGATCGAGCCCTGCATTGGGTTCTCTGCTCCGCAGGAAGCCTGCTTCCCTCTCTCTCTCTCTCTCTCTCTCTGCCTGCCTCTCTGCCTACTTGTGATCTCTGTCTGTCAAATAAATAAATAAATAATCTTTTTTAAAAAATAAATAATTAATTAAAAAATAACTTTATTTTCCATGCTTGGCCTTTGCTATCCCTTACTTGAGTAATAGTGATCACTTGATTCCAGCAACGCTCACTTGGTGTATTTTGATTGAGCAGGAGGTATCTGGTGGGATGGTATTAAGGGAAATCATTTGTGATTCGTATTATTCTGCTCAGGACATGAGTGTTTAGGTGTACATGACTCTAGGATTGGTTTTGAGAAATGACAAGAAGGAGAGGACAAGATTCGGTCTGTGTTAATAACAGTGGAGTTTAAATGCCAAGACTGATGTATACTCAGTTTTTACTCCCATCGGCCAGTGGACTGTCAACTATTGCTTTTCTCATTTCATTGTTTTTGTTTACTACACATCTTGTCAGGAAAGAATTTGCCTCCTTAATGGCTATGCACTTGCCTCAGATTCTTATTCATATGTTATTTGAGAGAGGGAGAATCAAAAGCAAATGAGGACTTGCAACTGGGTCCTCAAGGCTATTTGATTAAGAAATAAACTCTAAAGTGACCCATCTGTCTTCCTTCACCCTCCATTTTGAACTGGGGAGAAAGACAGAGGAAGCAGTCAGAAGCAGGGGCAGAATTAAAGGTAATTCTAAGAAAATTAGAACACCAGTGTTGCTAAGCATCCCTCTTTCTCTTCTCCCCATAACGACAACAGCAACAAGAAATTTCAAGTGACTCCAGTTACATTTGGAATGGGAAGATAAGGAGGTATTTGTATTCAGTGTTTTTCTGAATTTTCTGCAGGGCAGCTCCATTCTGACCTCAACACGGCCATAATGCCTGGCCAGGTAAGCATCCACTGAAGAAACCATCTATTCACCTGGCAGCACCCTGCTGGGTTGTGGAAGATGGACAGTTTTAGATGTTGGAATGTCAGTATACAACCTGCTGTTCAAGGCCTCTGGAACCCCTGAGCCAGAAAGTCTGCTTGCAGAAAGAAAATCCTTAATCGAATGTTCAAAGCTCATTACGTCTATGGACATCTGAACTTTCTTCCCCGAGACCACCTGACAGATGGGAAAGAGGGAAAATCTACTGTCATGGTGTCTACGGGATGAAAATCTCGGTTCATATTTGTTAATAACATCAAGCCTGATATCCTCAGACAGTATTTCTCTTCCTTTTGTCTGCAAATGCCTCACTGTCCTTTTTTATGCAGAACAGAGTTAATTCCCAGAACCGGCACTAAAATAACACACAGTGACAGCTTCCCCTTCAGCTCAGTTTGGGGAGCAGGCAGTGTCAGGTTCAAAATGGCGATCCCACGTCCGGTCGCCTTCTGTTCCCCAGTGGAAGGAAAACTACAGCCAAACTTAATGAAATCTGCTTCAAAGTCAATTTGCATTGGTCTGTCCCCTGCCCTCTGTTACCAATAGGTGGAGCTGCTGCAAAGCAGATCAATATATATATATACCGTGCCTAAGGGATTGTGCTAGACAGACAGCGGCAGAGACTTGCAGGCACTGGAGCATATGCGCTCCAGTTCGCCCTAACAGCAGAGGGACCAGCCTCAATTCTATCGCCAAAACTGGTATTTATTCATTCAGCGGGGGATCATCCACAAACTAAAATAGCATATCTGCAAAGGACCCAAACTTTGACCTATATTTAAATAAATCTAGGCTTTCCTTTCATCATTGTTGGATTCTTTGCTTTAAATGAGCTTAACTATAGTTTACCTCATTAAAATATTTTACATAGTCATTGCATTACAATTCCCTCAGCAAGTCCGGTTAGAGTATTGATGTCAGTTTTAAGTATGAGGAACAAGTTTTCCTTTTTTATTTTTTTTCTCTCCCCTTTCTTCCCTTACCTGACGCTGTCATCCTCAGCTTTGAGGAAAATAGCGTCTAATCGTGCCATGGGCCATGGACAAGAACAGAAGCTCCGACTTCAGAAATCTGTCAGAGACAAGGAAGGAAAATCAAAACTGGATCACAGAAGATATACACACACATGTACCCATATTTATACATACAAATCTATGTGTATCTATGTATGTATGTTTATTTTTCCTACAAAATTCATCCATGTTTTATTCATCAGTGCCTTTTCATATCGTGACAGAGAAAATGTAGTCATTTTATTAAAATGACATGCATAAAGTGAGGTTAAAATAACAAGTAACTCCTATACATCTGAAATGGGTTGCTGATCATGTAAAGAGAAGCTGCAAGGAAGTACAAGGTAAGTAAGACCAGTGGTCCTCCCCGCCTTATGCTTGTCCATGTCCATGACCCCCATGTGGGGGTCATTAGCTGGTGAGTGATATTGGGTCTCTGCGTCAGAGACTATTGATCCCACAAAGAATGTCATGTGGACCTATACAAATTCTTCCAAACTCCCAAGACATCTCTGAATTTTTCGCTTCATAGAAAAAATGACCTAAGCCTTTCAAAATTGATTCTGAATTTTTTTGCTCGTAATTCTGGCAAAGCATTGATTTCCACTGATACCCAATATAACTTCCCCCTACATCATTCCCTTCCCCAGGAGGCTACCAAAGGAGACTGTCTCCAAAAGCCACATCATTAAGTGAGAACAGGCAGGTGGTCATTTCCTAAGCTTGGAAGAACAGGGAGGATAGTAGTATCCCAAGGCCAAAGCAGATACCAATAGAAATGGTTCACACTCAAGTCCCTGGAACTCACTTGTTCTCAACTCCAGGTGCATCACCAGGGAAGTCTCCTTGGCCCTGCCGAGCTCGGCCTTTGTAACAAGGGTCATCTCCCCAGAAATGGGTATAACACATTCAGCTCAGTGTTCAGTGCATCTTGCACAATTATAGGTTTCTGGACATTCTTAGGATATCCCATTGGCGAAAGTTCCATGATTAATATTTTAAAATATGTGGTTTCAGGAACTCTGTCTCTTCTGTTAGGTAACAATGCATTTCTATATAAGAGAAATGTGACAGTATCAGGGAAACATCTCTGACACCCCGACCTCCATCCAAATAGAAAATTATTGAACCATAAATCCAATATTATGAAAACCAATTGCTAACCTCCTACAGTGAAGCATTAAGTTTGTTCCTGCTTCCATGCATGATACTCTATGTCTCTCCAGATGCTCTTTTAAATTAATTCATAATTTTCTTTAAATAGATATATTGTATCTTCCATCTCTAAAGATAGAATACTTGCAACACAATTGAATTATTTCTCCTTGATAGTGAAAACATTCTTCAAGTCAACTTAGTCAATGCAAGGTCTATCTTAGATGACTATCGAGAAATTCCCTCTATTTCTGGTCTCTCTCCCACTCTGCTTCCCTACTTTTAATTCACCAAATAACATTTTTAAAAGCAAACAAAAAAATAGATGCTGAGCTTACTTCAGGAGATCCTTGTCCTCACTTGCTATGGCAAGCAAGAGATTTTAGAACCAGAAATTTAGTGGAAGATTATAGTTTATTAAATTTCCTTTGAACAACATATTTCCAAAGCATCCTTTCAGAAGACCCATTACACATTCACTGGTCTCAGTGAATTTTTGTTAAGTTCTTAGCCAGTGGGACAAATGAAATTTTAAGGCTCAAATTCCCCAAAGTGGTTCATTTCAATCACAGAACAAAATTCTCAGTGGTACTCATCGCTCTTCAAAATTATTTATTTATATGCACATGTATTTTCTGACAACCAAATTAAATCTTGATCAAAAAAAATTTGATTAGTGTTTGATACATAGGGACTCAACAATTACAAATAAATAATGTCTTACACATGCTGGTGTTATATATGAAAATAATATAAAAAGCTAATTCACCTTCATTCATTGTTGGTGGGAATACAAGTGGTATAAGATAGTTTTGAAACCAGTTTTCCAGTGTCATGAAATTAAACACACTTGCCATATGACCCAGCATATGTGGGACCCAGCAACCCCACTTCTAGGTATTTACGTAAGTGACTTGAAAATTTACACCCACAAAAAAATCTGTACACAGATGTTCATAGAAAATTTGTTCATAATGGAGCTGAAATTGGAAACAGCCATGGTGTCCTTTTATAGATAAATGGATAAGTGAACTGTGGTATATCCATACAATGGAGTATTACTCAACAATAAAAAGGAATGAGCTCTTAATGAAATTTAAATTCATTTTTCAATTTAAGTAAAAGAAACCAGGCCCCAAAAGCTACATGTGGTGTATGAACTATTTATGTGACATTCTTGAGAAGGCAAAGCTATAGCAGAGGAAAACAGTAAGTATTTGTTTGAGGGATTCAAGGAGGGAGAGTGATTGACGCACAGGGGCATCTTCGGGAATTTATGAGGTGATAGAACAGGTCTGCATGGCACTGGGAAGTATAAATGACTGTGCATTTGTCAAAACCCACAGAAATTTAGTACATACTAATTAAACAAACAAATAAACAGAGCATGTTGGGAATCCCAGATGGAATGCAGACTCTGACTAAGAAATCTAACTATAGGGGCGCCTGGGTGGCTCAGTGGGTTAAGCCGCTGCCTTCGGCTCAGGTCATGATCTCAGGGTCCTGGGATCGAGTCCCACATCGGGCTCTCTGCTCAGCAGGGGCCTGCTTCCCTCTCTCTCTCTCTCTGCCTGCCTCTCCATCTACTTGTGATTTCTCTCTGTCAAATAAATAAATAAAATCTTTAAAAAAAAAAAAAAAAGAAATCTAACTATATTACAGATATGTGAGAAAGTCACTCTGAAGGGGGTGGGGTTAAAAAATGAAATGACCTAAGTAAATTTGGCATGCAGTGGTTTAACTGGAAAATGTAGGACTGAAAACAAATAAGAATTTGACCTAAGCACTGTACTATGGTTGATGACTTTGTTTTTCAGGGATACAGTTAAGCAATTCTGAAGCTACTTTGTGTGTACTCTAGTGAGTTTAACACTCAGTAAATGACTTGTAAATAATGGAAGTCAGATCTCTCACTGCCAAAGTAAGAAGTGGATTAGAGTAAGAGAGGGTGTGTGTCTGTGTGTGCGTGTGTGTGCGCGCGCACGTGCGCATATGCAGAGAGAGACAAGTGGGAAAAGGGAGGGAGGGTGATGAAATGTAGATATGAGTATATCCACAGGATAATGTCTGTACAAATAAATTTCCTAGTTCTGTGCAGTGAGAGGATTATAAAGCAATGACAGGCTAGTAGCAGCAAGCACACAGAGCTAGTGCCCAGGCCTTGGTTTCTAAATTCCTTTCTCTGATCATAGGCACCGAGACTTCTTGGGAAAATAGTTGATTCTATGGTTCAGGAAATACAAGATAACATTAGAACATCTTGAAATTCCAGAAATTAAAGAAGTGTTCAAAAAAATAAATGGAGGCCCCTGCCATCTCAGTTGGTTAAGTGTCTGACTCTTGATCTCAGCTTAGGACTTGACGTCATGGTCCTGAGTTCAAGTACCACATTGGGCTCCCCACTTGGTGGGGTGCCTACTTTAAAAAAAAAAATGAGGCATGTCAAAAAGACATGAGATTCTAAAGGTCAATACTGGAACAAAATAAAGAGAATATTAGATTATAACTCAAATAATAATATAAACAAACATCTATGACATACTAACATAAATAAGCAGTTGAGTAAATGAATAAACATGCAAATGGACAAATACTCCATATAGAAGAATCCCAAATGATTAATACAGAAGAAGTGAGGGAAATAGAAAAGCACCTTTAGACCATAATAGTAATAACTACTTTTTTGCAAGATTTACTGATAGATGCTAAAGTTAATAAGCAAATGTTAAGAAGAAATAGGATAAATGAATAGCCTCAAAGCATGTCTCCCAGAACACTTAATAATTGCCATAGTCATCTTTACTATATTTCCAGAAATCCTTTCATATTCCTTCCTACAAGAGGTACACCTTAATTTCCCTCCTCTGATGTGGGCTAGCTATACTTAGTGACTCACTTCTAATAAATAGAATATGAAATGGAAAAAAATAATAACTTAGTAGAGAAACCTAACGGACAAAACCTAATAAAGTGTGTGAGGCTAACATTGCCAGTGATAAGTAACAGTGGCATCACGTGCTCTCTGGTATAACGTGATGTTGAGGACACTTCATCTCTTCACTTTTCTTCTTCAAAATCTATAACCTCTGTCTTGTCATGAGAAAACCCAAGACAAACACAGATGGAGGTACAGTCTACAGAACACTTGTTTAGTGCCCTTCAAAAATGTCAAGGTCACACACACACACAAAGTCTAAGAAACTGTCACATATTGGTGGGGACAAGATGACGTGATGATTGAATGCAGCGTGGAATCCTGGATTGGATCCTGGCACAGGAAAAAGGTCGTATTGGAAAAAAAGAGGGAAATCCAAATCAACTCTACAGTTTAGTTAATAGTATTATACCAAGCAAATGTCTTGGTTTAGATACATGTGCCATGATTATAGAAGATGCTAACATCATGGGAAACTGGGTGGAGGGTATCCAGGACTCTCTACAGAGAGAACTTTACAACACTTCTGTAGATCTAACATCATTTCAAAATACAACTTTAAAAAGAAAAACAAGTTGATTAATGATACCTGCCAAATGAGTAGTGAAGACCAACATTGAGAAAGGACATCACTGTGAGCTCGAATGAGCAGATAAGGAATGGGGTGTCGCAGGATGGTTGGGATTCGGACATGGAGAAAGGAGGAGGAAGGTGTAGCATGAGCAGAGTTAGAGCCAGGAAGGGCACAGCTGGATGGGGGTTGCCGTGAATGAGTCAGTCCAGCTAAACCTCGGGTCGGCAGAGTCAACAGGGCTCCCTTCTTGTATGAATAATGGTTTTGCAGTATAGGCCATTGGATTTAATTGCTTGCAATATTCGTTTTTCTAAATGAAAATATCTTTACCCTTATTCTTAGATAAAAGGGCGACTTCCTTAAAATAATCCAGACATTATCTCATCAACTTGTGACTGGTAAAGACATGGTGCTTGTTGTGATTTGGTTTAGGATGTTTTTTCAGCTATCAGTGACTCCATTAGTGGTCCAAACAGTTGATAAAACATCTGTTTCTGTCAGTGTCTCAGAAGGAGGTTAGATAGAAAAATTAAGACCTTTGAGTCTGATTGACTGTTATTAATGCACTACAACACTTGATCTGACATGACCTTCCCCGGATCACTATGTTTTTATACAGTTTATACAGTTTATACAGTTGTCCATCAAAGACCCCTATTTCTTCTCACAAGGAGGTTCCTACCCAGACATCTTGCCATCTTTGTGCATGAGGGATTTGAGCTCTTTTCTGGAAATGCTAGTAGTGTTTCTATATGATTTAACATTTATTTTAGCTAAGGAGTCTGCCTGGAGTGACTGTGGCATTGTGTATTTTCACATCCCCATAATCCTCATCGAAGGCTTCCTGCAGCACTCAAAAGCCCTCTGTGGTCTTCTTTAGTCTGTAGTATCTTTGCCACTTGGATATTTTATGGGAGAAATACAAAGCTAGTCCTCTAGGGGGCTAGCATGCTGCTTAGCTGAAGTTCAATTAATGATAGGAGCTACTACAGATACAGCATGGAAGCCAATTCCCATCACTGTCTTTGTTTCATTGACAATCATTAAATGCTACGGGCAAGGTGCTTCCAGGTAGCAATCCCGCCATCCACATGCAAACACACACCGCCCCTCCTCATTGCAATCAGCACTTACACACACACACACACGCACACCCCAACACCCCACACAGACTGACACACACCCTTTGCTTTCATCACAGAGAATCAAGCCTAGAAATAATTGTCTGCTTTTGGAGAGGAAGATTCTTTCTTTCCTGCTAGTCGTGAAAAGTGTAAAAATGTGTCCATGAAAACTCTGTCTCTTAGGAATTCACTGCTGCTTGAGCCAAGATCTCGCTGGCAACAAATTACTGAGGGGAGGCAGGGAGGGACCCTTGATGGCTTTGAGGTGTCTTCATCAAATTCCAGGCACAGATCTAAAAAGTCAGTGACAAATGAACCCTGGGAAGTGAGTATATACTTTGCACCCCCCAAATGTGATCAAATATAGATAATTTTTAATAATTCTAGTTTTGTTCTTAAAAGTAATTATGGGCTAGTCCAGAAAGCACTGAAGATTAGTCTGCCTGACAAGAGTCTTATTGTAGGGGTTGGCAGGAAAACACTTTCTAGGATATGGCCTTAATTAAACTGAAAATACAGAATGTTAACATTAAAACCTTAGACTCACAGTGTCTAAGTGTGGTTGGATCCAGCAAGGAGAAAAAAAAAAAAAAAAAAAAGCCCCTTAATCCATGCAGAAAGTAATGATGCACTAAAATGTGAATTTGTTGTCAATGAAGGATCCTGGCCAGAGTTCCAGAGGCCAAGAAAAAAACCCAGGTAATTGTAACCCAGAGCCCTCACCGTAGCCTCCCTGCCTGCCTGGTACCTTGGCCCTGTCCTGCAAGTACCATCCTCTTTACAGAGCAGCACAATGCTGCATTCAGACTTTGGCATCACTCTGGAGATTCAAACTCTTCTTTGGAGAAGTGGTTTTCAGCCTGTGGACACCCCATGTTCTGCAGGGAAAGGGACAGTGCTTCGATACAGATTTTTTCCTCGCTCCTCAGTGCTGATGAATTTGCCTACACGGTCCTTTTTGCTCTCCCCATGCTCTCAAATCCTTTTTCCTTGGTACACACACACACACACACACACACACACACACACACACCTGAAATTCACCGGAGCTGAGCCCCTGAGAAACCTGAGACACGGGCCTCTTTTTTATGCACGGTGCCAAGCAGGAGCAAACACTGTCTGCTTCTACTCATAAATTCTGTTTCATTTCAACAAGAAAGCATGCTCTTTCTCTGTTGCCATCTCTCTCTCTCTCTCTCTCTCTCTCTCTCTCTCTCTCTCACACACACACACACACACACACACACTTGCACACATTGACTCACAGAATTTTTCTCCCTTTCAGCTCATGATCAATAGGAGGATACACTTCTCAGGAAAGTTGCAGAGGGGGCCTCTTGCATCTGGAAGAAACTCCGGGAAAGCTTTTCCTGGAAGAACCATCGGAGTGATCAGCGGGAAGCCTGATTACAGTCCCCAACAGAGAAATTGAGCGAGTATTGACCAGGGTGAGTTGGTATCTACCCAGTCCCTTCACCAGCTAAACTTGTTACTGGCTGTCCTGACATGATGGCTTGACATTAGATAAATAGATACAGAGAATGAGAAATTGCTGAGGAAAATAATTGCACCTAGCAGAGAGGGATGGTGTGACATTTCTGGATCCCCAACTGCCTTTTCTAAGAAATCATTCTCTGGCATCAAAAAGTCTCAGAGTTAAAGTCTGATAAGGTTAAGGGATTTTATTCTATGTAAAGGAAAAAAAAAGAAAAAAGAAAAAACAGTCAAACAAAAAATTTTAATAGGAAAACAATACCATGGTTTCTTTCTCACCTCAGATGAGAAACTCAAAAATCAATTTACAAAGAAAGTCTTGCTTTTCTTGTGAATTAGGAACTCTGCAGATGAAAAATTCTCCTCTTTGACTTCAATTTCTGCTGCAAACCTGAGAAGCAGCCAGCTGATGTTCTTGAAAGCTCTTCCTGTTGAGGACTTATGATGTCCAGTTTTTTGGATAAAATGATCTTTTCCTGTCTTAGGCATACACCTTCCCTTTTCTCCTCCTTGATGTGTCAACAAATACAGGCAAGATTCTGCATTCAAGAAGACTTTGTCTTCAGTCTCCCTCTAGACATCATGCCTGAGTCTGACCTGAACAATCTCAAATACTGCTCAATGAAATAATTTCCTTTGCTTAAAAAAAAAGGAGTTCCAAGCTCTGAAATGTGATGTTGTTATTATTTTTTTAATCTCAGCTCATTACAATCCCCTTTAAAATAATCAGTAACGACCCTCTTTTAACTCTGAAATCTATCTTGGGCTAAAAGATTCATGAAAGTCAGCAGAAGTGGTATTCTCCCTCTCCGGGCAATTTGCTCTCAAATGTGTCTTCCAGAGTGTGCCGGCTCAGCCGTGGCCACCTTGCTTTCCTTTCTGGGGTGGCTTTCACTTTATTCACATGCTTGTTTTTAAAGAATGATTCACTTTAAAATGAAAAAGTGACTTCCAGAATAAGGAAAATACTACCTTGAAAAGGGAGAGAGACGAGATGGACCACACCCATCCTCTATCATATGTCATAATGCTTTTTCTTTGTAATAAGCATATTCCAGGCATCACTGATCTCAAGTAGCAAATAAGGAGCCTGGGAATGATTCACACACAGCTCAGCTGAGACGTAGGACCGAAACCAGGCTTCTGTTACTGCAGAGCCCACCTTCCCTCTGCCACAGGGGACCCTCCCCAAGGTCATTAAATGGGCTTGTGAGATCTAGCAGAAAGAGTCCAGGAAGTCTCAAACTAAGCATTTTTTTATTTCCTTGCCTTTCCAAGAAAAAATCGTTAAGTCCTTCAGCTTCAGTTTTTAATATTAATGTCGTAAGATTATTTTTTTAATGAGCACTAGGAGAAATCAGTTAATGTAAAATAGTCTTCAGAAACTAATAAATGTATATGTTTAATTCCAAGAAAAATAGGAAAAATTTTACCTCTCTTTAAGCATCTTCTAGACCTTTTTGAAAAATGCCTAGAAAGGGAAAATGGCAGTGCTGAAAGCCAGAAACCTAATAGAAAAAATCTGGCCCTTTAATTACCCAAGCTGAATGGAATATAAAAGCACACAGTGAATGATGAGAAATCTTCTTTTTCCTCTGGGGGAAAGAAATCTATTTTATGTTAGTAACAAGAGCACAAAGTGTTTTTAACTCTTTGTGTAAGGCATTTACAAGTATACCTAGATCAACAGGTAAAGAATCACTACCCTCTACAAATTTAAATACAATGTTAGCATTGTACCCTTAAAAATCTAATTTATGCAACTCAATTTATTGATTATGAATTAAAATGTGTGTGGTAGAGAAACTTGAGGAATCGTATACATGAAATTCTATATAGCAATGAATATACAACATCTAATTGAATTCTCATTTGCTTATGAATTTTGTAATTATAATTACTTTTCATGGAAGGTAATTATCAGAATACTATAGCAAAGACCAGCTGAATATTTCACCAGTATTAGAAATAAATTTATAGAAAGTAGAAAAGAAATATATTTGCATATATCTGGTTTTAACATATAATGTGTATGTGTGTAGACTGCTTATTATGTATCTACACATATATATAATGTATAATGTGTATTGTGAATGTATGTTTATTATGTATACACATATACACACACACTAAATACACGTTATACACACACATTTACTTGTAAGTTACAAGTAACTTCTTGCAACTTGTAAATTACAAGATACTTTTGCATCAGGGGTTGGCAAACCACACCCAAGGGCTACATCCTGTCCCTTATTGTAAATAAAGTTTTTTTGGAACACAGCCACACTCATTTGTTGATATATTATCTGTAGCTGCTTTCACGCACACACAATGCAGAGCTGAGTACTTTTAATAGAGACAGTCTGGCCTGCAAAGCCTAAAATATCTACTATTTGGCCCTTTACAGAAGTTTGGCAATCACTGATCTATGTATGACCTATAACTACTGATCAGTTTTTTTTTGTTTTTTTTTTTGTTTTGTTTTGTTTTTTTTTAAACTTTTTTTTTTTTTTTAACGATTTTATTTATTTATTTGACAGAGAGAGATCACAAGCAGGCAGAGAGGCAGGCAGAGAGAGAGGAGGAAGCAGAGCCCGATGCGGGGCTCGATCCCAGAACCCTGGGATCATGACCAGAGCCGAAGGCAGCGGCTTAACCCACTGAGCCACCCAGGCGCCCCACTACTGATCAGTTTTTGTGGGATTTAGTTTCATTAAGGATCTGTCCTGAAAGCATTGCAGCAACAAATTGTATAAGTTGCTGAACTGGTAAATTCATATGCTTGAATAAACTCTGTGATTATGTTTCTGTTCAGCATGATAAAAGTGGAAAATCATTTTATATATATTGAGTTATATAATGTGGTATATAAGAAAACATGGACATATATAGGCACAAGTTCCTATGAACTTTCACAGAAGATTAAAAGTTGCTCCTTATCAATTCTGAGGCCTTTGTAGGCCTCAGTTTCCCCGTTGGTAAAACGATAATAATAATAATAGGCATATTATTGCATACCGGCATCATATTGCCATAAAGATAAAAGAAAATGAGTGCTTGGCAGAGCGCCCAGCACAGACTAAGCACTTAATAAGTGTAAGTTACTAATATTTTTATTACCGTTGTAGCTGTTATCAGGACTCTTTGCCCACAAGCAAGCACCTCTATCCATCTCTGAGACATGGTGTGTTATCTTTTATTGGGGGAGGACTTGATGTCATTATCTGAAAATGTTAGTTTTGCCGTCTAGACAACAAGTTTGTAAAGCCTTAATGTGCCAACAGACTGGACCCCAGATTCTTGTCAGAGCTTACTCTGGGGGAGCTCCTATTCGACTCGTGAAAAGAGAACTCCAAATGATTGGAATATGCTAAGGGCAGTATAAGGAAAATGCTATTCATACATTCTTACAGGCTTTCTTGAGTTTTTTGTTGTTGTTGTTGTTTATTTGACAGACAGAGATCACAAGTAGGCAGAGAGGCAGGCAGAGAGAGAGGAGGAAGCAGGATCCCTGCTAAGCGGAGAGCCTGACATGGGGCTCAATCCCAGGACCCTGGGATCATGACCTGAGCCAGAGATAGAGGCTTTAACCCACTGAGCCATGCAGGCACCCCCTCTTGAGTTTATTTTATAAGAAGTTCACTGGTAAAGAGAACACATAATCTAGGATGTATTCCTTCACTTCACACCAATTTATTGAGTGCCAGGGAACACCTTTGAGACATCGCAAACACTAGCCTGGCCTTATAAAAATTACTCTAGATTGGGGGATTGGGACATCCAATGACATTTGAGGTCTACATCTTTCCTGTACCTCTTTCTTTGATCAGTTCAACCTGGTTTTTGAATTATCGATGCCAGATAATAGTTTCTTGTCTCTAGCTCTGGTTTCTCTCTTGAATAGCTTTTATCTTCTCTTATATATTCCATCATTGCAGTGTTCAACTCTGTTTTTACTTAATTACAGAGAATTAATAAGATAAACTTGCCGTTTCTTCAGCAAACGTTCACCTCAGTTGGTACCACGTGAGATATAAAATACTCTGACTGAATTAAAATCTAACATGACATCCTAAGTTTTATATAGGATCATGATAAATATATTCGTGGGGCACACGGCTGACTAGGTTGGTAGAGCTTGCAACTCTTTATCTTGGGGTTATGAGATTGAACCCCATGTTGAGTATAGAGATTACTTAAAAGTAAATAAAGTATTTTTTTTAAATAGAGAGAGATAAATATGTTCATGAAGTAAGATTTTCATCTTCTAGCAAAATTTCTTTTGAAGGACTCATTTGTTATTAATCAGGAACTCTAACATGAGGATCTATATTAAGTTGTTACGTACAGAATTCAGTGTCAGACATTGTCTCTTTTAAATGAAATATATGTTTTTTTCAGGCTGTGAAAGGCAATATACCTTTTCTTATCTAACTATCTGTCTGTCTAGGGACTGGCTATCTGGAAGCTCTGACTAAATATGACATGTGAGGACAACTATTGCATTAGCCAAGTTTCTATGAGAATTTTTATTCCATTTTCTGTGAAGCCACACATCTCTTTTGGGGACTTAAGAGCAACATGAAAACAACCCCCAAAATATAATTTTTTATTGTGAGATTTTTCTGATTTTTTGTTCTTACGATTTATAGATAAGTTGGATATAGTACTAGCATACCATATGTTCTGAGTAAATAAGCACTACTACTGTACATTACAATGATGCCCTCTATATATGTTTGAAAAAAGAGAGCCCCTTTGTGAAAATGCATGGAGAGAAAATCAGATGCTTTTAAATCTGTGTATTGTTTTTTTTAATTAAGTTTATTTCTTTTCACCATAACAGTATTCATTATTTTTTCACCACACCCAGTGCTCCATGCAATCCGTGACCTCTATAATACCCACCACCTGGTACCCCAACCTCCCACCCCCCCGCCCCTTCAAACCCCTCAGATTGTTTTTCAGAGTCCATAGTCTCTCATTGTTCATCTCCCCTTCCAATTTCCCCCAACTCCCTTCTCCTCTCTATCTCCCCATGTCCTCCATGATATTTGTTATGCTCCACAAATAAGTGAAACCATATGATAATTGACTCTCTCTGCTTGACTTATTTCACTCAGCATAATCTCTTCCAGTCCCGTCCATGTTGCTACAAAAGTTGGGTATTCATCGTTTTTGATGGAGGCATAATACTCCATAGTGTATATGGACCACATCTTCCTTATCCATTTGTCCGTTGAAGGGCATCTTGGTTCTTTCCATAGTTTGGCGACCGTGGCCATTGCTGCTATAAACATTGGGGTACAGATGGCCCTTCTTTTCATGACATGTGTATCTTTGGGGTAAATACCCAGGAGTGCAATTGCAGGGTCATAGGGAAGTTCTATTTTTAATTTCTTGAGGAATCTCCACACTGTTCTCCAAAGAGGCTGCACCAACCTGCATTCCCACCAACAGTGTAAATCTGTGTATTGTTACAGATATCCACTGATATAGTATATCGGTATTTTAGCTTAATAAAGACACAGAAACAACAGTCTGCCTGTAAATCGTGATGGTTGTATAAGGTAGGACGCTAGATCTTGGAAAGTACAAAAGATGACATAAATAATACTTGCTTAAAGGAAATCGCCATTATTTTCCATGGTTCGCACAAAAATTCAATATTCTCCCTCTTAGTTCTAAGAGTCGACCAGGTCCATGACGGTGGGGTCACTTAGGGGCCTCCCATCCCACTGCGGTTAGGGAGTCATGAAGCCAGAGTCACCTGGAGGCTTTCTCACTCATGTGTGGTGCCTGCATGGGATGTCAGGGGATCTGCTTGGGCATGTCTTTCTCGCCCTCACAGCTTCTCTCCATGCAGCCTTTCAGCATGGGGCAGCCTCACAGTCATTGAACTTCTCACCATGGCACTTGGCTTCCCCTAACCAAGTGTACCAGGAGCTTAAAATCATTTTAGGAGATAAAATAAAACAATATTAATATTTTAAAGAGTTATTTATTTGAAAAAGAGAGCATGCGAAGGGGGAGGGGCAGAAAGAGAGTTGGGGAGAGAGAATCCTCAGGCAGGCTCTCCGCTGAGCCGGGAGCCCAACACCCCTGCAATCACGACCTGAGCGAGAACCAAGAATGGATCACTTAACCAACTGAGCCACCCAGGTGCTCCAACAGTAGTGATATTTTAATGAGTACCTGTTTCTATGCCAGGTGTTATGAATATCTTTTATGTTATTTTCCTAATAATCTTGCAAAATGAGTATGATTTCTATTTTAAAGATGCGGACATTGAGATTCATAATTGTTACCTAATTGGGTCGGTCCACATTGCTGCAAGGTAGGCTCTCCAGGTTGTCTAATCTAGTTGTTTTGTCCAATTTAAATCCAAGCTCTTCTCTCCCTAGAACTCATATCCTTTCTCCTATTGTTGAGCCAGTATTCATGAAACCATGAAAAATTAAATGGCACTACAAGAGATAAATAACAGCTCAATACACAATGCACATGAATCCGGTATGATTAATCATTAAATTAAAATACAGATAACAAGTACTCTAGGAGTACAGCACAGGAGAATTCCCTATGAAATAGTATTTCTGAGGAGCTTTCTTAGAATAAGTGATCTAAGTGCCACAAAGTTTTGTTCACAAACTGAAAATAATTCAACAAGGTATACATTTTTGTTGTTGTTGTTTATCAGGTATTTTTTTTGCTTCCCTCAAAATTCTGTAAATGTCTTTTTCCCTCACATAGATATTAAAATTCCCAATCTGTGAAAGGCAGAGCAGATACCATTTTCTCCAAGTGGCTTGGCTAATAACTCTTGGTCATCTAGATAGTTTTGCTGATTTCCTTTTTACTGTATTAGATTATATGGCCATTATTATTTAAGCCTAAAATAGTGTCGATCCGCTGATTAAAGCAGGAGGAAAAGACTAGTTCATTAGAAGAGGCAGTGGTACTTTTCTTTATGGGGAGAATGACGATCACAACGCTACATCGCAGGAGTATTTTCTCTCCTTGTCGCAGAGAGAAAGCAGAGAACAGCCGAGGATTTGTATGACCCTAAAATGCTCTTCAGACTCTGCTTTGTGCCTATTGGATGTGTTAGTAGCAAGTTTAGAGCTTCAGCTTCTGTTGACTGAGGCTTCCTACTGCATCCCGCCCGCCTCGTGAGAGCTCCGAGGTCGGTGCCAGAAAATACAGACTCCATGCAAAGGGAGAGAAATGACGCATGCTCAGAGGAGACCTGCCGCCGATTCATCTTCCTGCTGATTAAATTGCCCAGATCAAGTAAAGGGAGTCCATGACAAATTAGCCACTGCAGCCCTTTGATGGGTCTGCAAGCTGGAGTTTCACAGAATTCGCTGTCGCCAGAGCAGGAGCTGAGGGGAATAAGGTTGTCCAGACTTTTTTTTTTTTCTTTTGGTCCCCTCTCATGATGCTTCCCATTCCTGGACATACACATTTGTAAGACTTCTCTGGTACCATCCAGAGTCTCTTGGCTTGGTGAAAAGAGTAACCCAACGATCCTGTCAAGGCATGGAAACTCTCCGCTCCTGAAGGCGGGAATGTAGGCAAGACAATCAGATCCTTCCTGGCAGCGAGGGTGGTATTTGCCCACAATGATATTTCCTTTGCAACTCGGGGCCTCTTGCTTGCACACCTCGTACGCAAGCAATACAAACTCCCGCGGCTGGCTTCCTACCCAGCTCAGGCTCTGGGGCTTGTCCACATCCCTTGCCATCATTCCTCACCTGCCTTCGCTGCAAGTTTCAGCTCAAGTGTTTTCCCCTCCAGGAAACTGTCCAAAGCCCCATTCCACGCCATGTGCGCTTCTATCACATCCCTGAACTAGTCTGTCAGCGGTGTCCGTGTTATATATCTGGTTCTGTCAGCTCGCTGAGAATGAAGATCATTTCTTCTCGCATCCTTGCATCTCCGTGCCCAGCTCCAGGCTTGACTGGTAGTTTGAGCTCAGTTCCATTTGTTGCACAGAAGAATGGGATGAAACAGGAACTCAAGGAGGCTAACAAGAGAGCTGGGCATCCCAGATGCCACCGGTGTCTTCCTCGTCTCTTGGAAAAGTTTGCTTGTGCAGGAATTTTCTCCAGATTAACTCCACGCTGCCTCCCAGAAACTCAACTCCATTTATTTTCTCACTTTTTTAAGATCCAAAACTGCTACTGAAAACAGAATGGGGAGGTTCTAACAAGTCATTGAATCCGTCCCACTGTCCCACTTCCCTTAGGAGGGTGGGAAGACACAAGAGGAAAGAGGTAGAAACTGATGCCACCAGGGGGAAGTGCCACAGGTGTCAGGGCTGGAGTGGGGGGTTTCTGATGATCACTAGAGAAGCCCTGAATCCAGCAAGCAGACAGAACGGAGTGATACCACACGAAAAGGGTGTGCTTTCCCTGGCACAGGGGAAAAGACAGCAAGCCAAAGAGCTTAAGCATAAATGGAAAGGAATTCAAGTTAATTTCCTAGAAGAACTGACACTGTTTGAGACTTGCTTGGATGTCAGATTTTAAACTGCCAAGGGCTGAATAGATAGTGAGTGCTGGCTGCCTTGCAGTGCCTTCCAGAGATCAGCCGTGTACTCTGGCCTGCACCACAGCAGATCAGACGTGAGAAAGCATGGGATGATGGCTGCCCCTGTGAAGGATCCCAGAGCCTATCAGCGGATCACCAGTTTATTTAAGGCAAGAGGAAACGAAGAAAGTATCAGGGCCCTCCTAAGGCTTTCTGATGAGCTTGGAAGGCAAGGCAAAGGGACTCAGCAGACCATCCTCCAAAATCAGCGAACGATCATTTCCATCTCCTTGGGGAGTAGGGGATGGTGCCAACATGAAAGGACAGGAGGGCCTTTCCCTCATTGTCGTGCTGTGAAGCTGCTGGGAGCTTAGTCCCAGCCTCACTTGCTCCAATGCTCTTTGAATTAGATCTTCTGCAAAAATGACGCTTTTGCAGGAGATGGTGCTAAGGTTTCTTGTTGGGCTTCAAGAAAAAGAGCGAAAGAACTATTCCATCCTGCTCAGCCTCCTCATCAGTGAATGGGATTCATGACCCCAGACAGACGGCGATTTTGGGCATCTCCCTGGTCAAGTCCTGTCCCCAGAGCAAAGCACGTGGCTTGCCCTGAGCTGTTGAGAGGTGCTCCTGGACAGAGAACAATGAATTGTGGTTCCCAACTGCATATAGAACGTTTCCTATTAGCTCACTCTCCTTTGCTGTAAATCAACTTAGTCTCCATTACAATAGATGGCAATCGTGCATTACTTGTCAGCAACATGCGGCATTAATAAGGCTCTTTCAGCCTGCCTCGCAAATACCGATTGGGATGTCTGTGGAGAAATAGAACAGCTTTTAAAAAGAATATGAGCAATAGCTCTGTAATAAAGCCAGATCCACTATTGAAACAGGAGGGTTTCTGAATTTTCTTACATCATGACGAGAAATTTATTGCGGAGAGCATGGTGAAAATTCATTATTTAATTGGAAACTATTTATGAAATTGAGGTCCTATTAATTCAGCAACAAAAATATAGCCTCCAAAATGTTCAAAGCCTGCTGAAACCACAAATTATCTGGTGGACTCTGGAACCAGCTGGAAGGATGGGCTTCAAAGCTTGCCTCTGCAGCTTACCGTAACCCGAGTGACTACAGGTGGGCTACTTAGACCCCCTCCTTACCTTGTCTAATGGAAGTCGTAACAAGACATCTATACAGGCTTGTGGATTAAACAGGATAACGTCTGTGATGTGCTGTAACCATGCCTGCAACACAAGGGTCTGATTGATGTCATTTATTATTATCTTAGGACCAATGTTTTTAGATTCTAACACTGGGAGACCAGCGGCGCCACTTAATTCAGGAAACCCGCAGGATGCCTGCTCCTTATTTCTTGCCCTTCCCTTCATGCCAATATAGATTTGAATTCCCAGCAAATATTCCAGGGGGATTGAATTCTGAGCTTCCCAAAGGGAGAAATAAAGAGACCAAAGTCAGCTTGTCCCCACTGGGTTGGCATCTGACAAAGATTTGAAGTGGCTGTGAGGCACCACGGCGAATGGCTAAAAATCACATTGTCAGCCTGAAACGCATCAAAGCTATTTGCTGGCCTGAGCCACCCCAGGGAGAATCTCCAGTCGGCTTCGTCCGTGCACAATCACTTTTGGCCCTGGCGGGATGGAAACTAACGTACCATCCCATATGGCACCTAGTTAGTAGTAAGCACTTGATGAGAAAGAAATCATGAGAGTCATAACCCCTCTTCACCCACAAACAGGACCCAGCTAGGGACATCTGGTACCATTATCCCCACTGCCACAAATTCCGCTATTACCTGCTGCCGAGGAAAACCTGATGAAGCTCTTCCCTTTGTAGCTCATAAAGAGAGTATCTCGCCTATGCTGTGAAATTAAGGAAGTCCGCCAGTGGCATCAAGCATGCCTACTCCCTCCCTCTGTGGCTGTCTTGTTAGCATACGGAGAGCCTCTTTAAGTTATTTTTCTTGTGCTTAGTTCTACTTCACTAGCCAGAGTCTTCCTCCTTGTACCTGTGGATAACCCAGATTCAGTGCCAGTCTTATATTTACTATTGGCTTAGGTGATGAACGTGTGCTCTCCTACAAGAAAGGTCTCTGCCAACCTGGGGAGGAAGTTCCAGGTAGATCCAGATCGGTGATAAGTCTCTCCTTGCTCGCTGACCCCATCAAGCCACTGTAGGTGCATAGGTCACGTGAGCCTGGAATAATTCAGCTTCTTAGTGACCAGGGGTATCCAGTGTTCCTGGGACAGTGGTTTATAAGAAATAGGAAATGACTTTCAGTTTCTTCATTGATTTCAGGCTGTGCTACATGATAGGCTCTTTCTACCCAGAAGGAAGCGAGTTAATGACAGAAGGAGGCAGTTTTCCAAACTCCAGGACTGGACAAACGTCAGCCCAAAATAGAGCCCTTTTTTTCTCATATCATAGCAGGTCTCAATATTCTGGTTGACTAGGAGGAAATAAAATTTGCATGCCTGATGACTTCAAAGCAATGAGTAGGTTGAAGCCCAATGAAATGTCTTCATAAGTGATGAGTGAGATATCCCTGCTTCCTCTTGCACTGGTGTCTTTTGGTAGCACTTGGGGTGGTGTCTGCATTTTCATACATGCTCCTCCTTGTTTACTTATCACCATGCATAAAAGATTGGGCGAGGGTGCCTGGATGGCTCAGTTGGTTAAGTGACGCCTTCAGCTCAGGTCATGACCCTGGACTCATGGGATTGGGTCCCACATCAGGCTCCCTGCTTGGCAGGGAGTCTGTTTCTCCCTCTGACCTCTCTCCTCTCATGCTCTCTCTCTCTCTCTTTCTCTCTCAAATAAATAAAATCTTTTTTTTTTTTAAAGATTTTATTTATTTACTTGAGAGAGAGACAGTGAGAGAGAGCATGAACGAGGAGAAGGTCAGAGAGAGAAGCAGACTCCCCATGGAGCTGGGAGTCCGATGCAGGACTCGATCCCAAGACACTAGGGTCATGACCTGAGCCGAAGGCAGTCGTCCAACCAACTGAGCCACCCAGGCGTCCCTCAAATAAATAAAATCTTAAAAAAAAAAAAAAGATTGGGCTAATTATGAGATATTCTGATTCACAAAATCAGCTAGAAAAACTTAGAATTTAGTTTTTCTGTTTGTCACGGAAAATTGTTAGCATTCATGACCCCAATGTCACAAAAAAACCTGTTGATACATAGGTAATATATTATTTGATATATATATTCCAAAGCGGTCCAAAAACAAAAGTTCTAAAGGGCTGAAAATAAAACCCGGGGCTTAGGTGAGTAGAGTCATTCTTGACTTGTAAGAGATTGAGTTTCATACTCTGTTTTCTGTTACCTGTGTTCAGGTGAGCCCTTCTATCCACCCCTCAAATTACCTGTCCTCTGTAATCCTCCTCTGTCATGTGTAAAACAAGGGAAATAATTGTCCTATCTCATTAAGTTGTCATGATAACTAAATGAGCTAATCCACCAACGACATTTAATATTGTGCCTACAACACAGACTATCCATAGAGATGATGTGAAAATTCCTATTTCACTTTGCATTTTAATAAACATTTCCATGTATATGAGCATGTGGGATTTTCTTCCCCACTGCACTCCTTTTGTTCCTTATTACTAAAAGGAGGAGACCATTTGAAAGATGGCCAATAGCCGCAAGAGAAAATCTTCATTGCCTTGTAAAATGCTCCACCCTTAAGGAGGTGAATATCCAAGAAAGGGGATGAGAATTTCCAGAGACTAGTTTGTTTTAAATGAGGATCCTAGGAACAGCAGTAGAAAAGGAGGGTGGTTGTCTCAACTAGGCAGGGGGTAGGCAGAGCTGCCTTTTTGGGAGGTGAACTTGTCACTGATTGAATGGAGACCCAGGAGAAAGGAAGATGATAGTTATACCACGGCCTGAGCACAGCGTCTGTTCCTAATTGGCTACCAGTAAAAGCAGAGTTTTGGGGGGACAGGACAACGTAAATACTTCTCAGATATTGAGGACACAAAGGCAGGGTTACATAGTTTTCCACCAGTGTTTCAACTGGTGCCTCTGAGGGCAGCAACAGCAATATCCACGTTAACAGTGTGGACAGTAATTCCTTCTTAACCTTCTTGGGAGTCACGCTCATTTTTTTTATCATGATAAAAAATACAACAGGAGATCTATCCTCCACAAATCAAAAACAATACTGTAAGTATTGTTAACTATAAGCAAAATGATATACAGATTTATCTAGAACTTTTTCATCTTACGTAACTGAAACTTTATACATAAGGAACAACAACTTCCTGTTTCTCTCTTCCTCAACCCCTGGGCAACCATCATTCTACTGTCTGTTTCTAGGAGTTTGAGTACATTAGATAGATACCTCATAGAAATGCAGTATTTATACCTCACTGGCTTATTTCCCTTCTCATAATGCCCTCAAGGTTCATCTATATTGTTGCATATGGCAGGATTTCTTTCTTTTTTGAGGCTGAATAATATTCTATTGTGTTTACACATGACACAGGGAGGGAGCTCTGGTATGTCTTCCTACACTGAAAAGCCTTATCAGGCAAGGTTCCCTTGCTTATAACCTCACTTAACCTTTATTACTTCCTTATAAACCTTATCTCCAAATATAGTCACATTGAGGTTAGGGCTTCCACATATGAATTTTAGGGGAGAGAAGCATTCCATCCGTAACGTGCACCATTCTGCATGTGGGGGGGGTAGGTAGTAAGAGAGAAACATTTGGGCTTCTTGTACAAACATGTCACAGACTGAACATTCTTTATGTTAGTTAATCTCTGAGAGGTGTTCTTGGGTAATTTTTGCAAGCTTAGATGGTTGATTTCCTATCCAAAAAAAAAGGGGGAAGAAAATTCATGCTAGGTTAGTGGTACAGTCTGGATCTGCTAGAGTGGTTTTCTTCCATCTAGTCAGCATGCGGTTTCCTTCGGATGGAGCTCTTCACATGCTGTTAATCATATGTCAACATCGATACACCATTAAGCGTTTCACTATATAAGACTTGATGGGGCAAGTGAAGTCTTGCATTTCTATTCCCACTGGACTGGCCAGCTCTCACAGTCTGGTGGTTGAGATTTGGGGCTCATGGGACTTTAATGTAATTTTTGATTACAATAAGAACAAGATGATTCAGAAGCAGTGTCGAGAAGCAGCTGGACCCCAATGTTTCATTCAGCTACTCTTCTACCTTCACCCACCCAACGAGGCTTCAGTGGATAGAGGAAGACATTTTTCTCTTCCCCCTTTCACTTACCAATCTCAGCAGTCATTAACACTTCAAGAGATCCTTTTTGTAAGTTCAATGAGTGGCTTTCATATCCCCAGAGATGGCCTTAAGCTGATTTCTCTTCCCAGGGGGTTGTTTAACTGTGTATGCTTTGGGGCAGGGCAGGGGGTGGGGGGCATACAGCACTGCACCATTGTTTCTCACACTTTTTTTAACATAGACCATATAAATGCACTTAGTAACTTTTTTATTTTTTATTTTGCTAAGTTAATATTCCTTGTCTGAGGTCCAAATCAAGATATTCCAGGGCTTAAATCATCTTGAAATAACAGGGTTTGAGGTGATTCCTTCCATGCAAAACAGCTTATACAACCATAACTTGTTTTCTGTTTGTTTTTCCAGTAAATTATATTTATTGACCTATATAATATATTTATTTGACATATATTATATTATATATATTTATTTGGCATATATTATATGACATATATTATTGACATATATAATGTCCATATATAATGGACATACAATGTTGTATAAGTTTAAGGTGTACAACCTAATGATTTGACACTGTATACATTATAAAATGATCACCACAATAAGTTTAGTTAACACCCATCACCTCATGTAGTTATAATATTTTTCTTGTGATGAAAGTTTTTAATATCTACTGTCTTCACAAATTTCAAATATACAGTACAGTATCGTTATCCACAAACTCACATATATACAGTGAACTAATATTTGACAAAGAACCTAAGAATACTCAATGGAGAAAATCTCAATGGAGAAAAGACAGTCTCTTCAGTAAATGATGCTGGGAAAATTGGGTATTCACATACAAAAGAATGAAACTAGATTTCTATCTTGCACCATTCACAACAATTAACTCAAAATAGATTAAACATTAAAATGTAAGACCTGAAACCACAAAGCTCCTAGAAGAAAATAGGGAAAAAGCTCCTTGATGATGGTCTTGACAATGATTTTTTTTTTTTAATAGGACACCTAAAAGCAACAAAAGCAAAAATCAACAAGCAGGACTACATAATGTTTTATTAATAACAGAAGGATGGCAACTAATATTTCTTTGTCCTTACTATAGGTGAGTAAGTAATACGCTAAGTACTTAATATGGCTTATAACATTCAATCTCATAACAGCTCCATGAGGTAGATGCTGGGGAAGTATCCCTATTATGTAGATGAGGTAATTAACTTAAGAGAGTTTAATGGCTTGCCGAGTGACAGACAAGAAGAGATAGTAAAATCAGTATTTGAGCCTGGGGGGTTCAAATTTCCATCTTTACTTGTAACCACTATGTTCAGATGACAGATGACTCACTGATCAACCATCTTTCTTGTCACAGCTTTCTTCTTCCCTTACTTTATTTCCTTTCCTACATCTCAGTAGGGCTGGTGGTTGTGATTACTTGTGGCATAAGGCATTCGTTTATTGAACAAATACTTACGATAGCCCATGAGTGTATAAAAGCGATTTCAACTGATAGAAGAGGGTGAGGAGGGAATAGATACACGAAGAATTATTTTAAAATCCTAGATTATTTCTTTCCCCACATCTTCTGTGTTAGGTATAATCTCTCGATCCTGCTCTCTCCTATAGAGGCTCGGTAGCTTTTTGCACTTAAAAAGCTCTACTTTACACTATGCAGTGCTGTGCACAACAATGTGTGAGATGTTTTAAAGACCGTCTTGGGTAACTTTGCTGTAATGTTCGAATCTGAAATGTTTTCCCCTAAACCCACAATTTTCCATATAGGCAAGCTGCTAAATTGCCTCTCTGAGAGGCAGAAATTACTCTGCTGATTTGATTTCTTTTGTTTTCTTAAGCAAGTATAAGATATTACCGATTTCTTTTTAATCCTACCACAATTGCCACGTCTCCCTTCTCACTTTTAAAACTCTAGACAGTTTTCAGTAACAAGTACCTGGAGAAATATTAATTTTGACGGAATGAGAAAAAGTTTGGGGTTCTAATGTTCTAATTGGCATCCTTAACTACTCTTTGCGAACTTTCTAGTCCAATTTCTAGCAACAAACAAGCAATCACAGCAGCCAGGAGTCAGCATCGTCGTCTTGCTGTGCTTCCGTGTCTCCTGTTTGCAGAGCGGTGATGGCTAACCTGCCTTAAAGGTCTCCCGTAAGAACCAGAGGCAGATGTTTCTTGAAGACTTTTCTATGTGCTAATTAGGCAATATGAGAAGATACGGACCTTTGCGTTAAGAAAATTTGTCACAGAGGTGGCACTCCTTCAGGTAGAGACAGAGTTGGACTCTTGTTCTACGTGTATCAGAGGTACTTAAAATTAGAAGCAAGCAAGTAGTTAATGACTAGCTTCTTCCCCTGAACCTGGATCATGACACAATTAAGTCAAGAGAATATCAAGTAGGGATAATTTCTCTCAGTTACAGAACAAGTAAAGTATTATAAGGATTTATGCCACTTCTTTAAATAACCGAATCCGATGATTCAAGAGCTTGAATTTGATTATGTACTTGTGACCAGAATCCCATTTTTGTACCTACTCTATAGAAAATTCAGCACCTCCTAAGGGTTTCTGCTTTGGCGACAAGTTTCTCTATAGAAGTTGGTCAGATTTTAAATGTCTGTTCCCTTTCATCTTAGAATATTTTGCTTATTCACTCTCAGAGTTGGTTTATGAGCTAGGTGAATATTGGTTTTGTTCTGTGGTATCTGATTTGGGATATATTAGGACTTCAAGGTAAAGATTTCATCAAGTTTATTTGAGATACCCATTAGGAAATGAAGGCTTGTGTGCTTCTATGAATAAAAACAGACTACTTAGAAGTTTCTGATTTAAGGTGTGCCGGGGTGGCTCAGTCGGTTAAGCATCTGTCATGATCTCAGGGTTCTGGAAACAAGCCTCGCATCAGCTCCCTACTTAGCAGGAGTCTGCTTCTCCCTCTCCTCCCTCCTCGTGCTCTCTCTCACTATTTCTGTCTCTCTATCTCTCTCAAATAAATAAATAAAATCTCTAAAAAATGAATTTCTGACTTAAACACGTATCTGTGAGCACACACACAACGCAACCTAAATTGATATATAGGAAAATTCACTCTCACAAAAAATAGTTTGGCTTTATTCAAGCTAAAATGGAAAGGCCTAGAATACGCCTCTCAAAAAAAAAGTGATTATTTTGATGAAGCATGTTTTAACTGGTTTTTATATACCTGAAATGATTTTCCTATTGAGATAAATCAAAGCCCTTAACTAAGTAATGAATTGAATGTTATTGGCCATAATCTCTTATGCAGAATTTTAGACTTTAGATAATATTTATGTGGATGCTCACAAGTATGAAAAATAGGCAGGGAAGTTAATTTGTCCTTACCTAGTGTTAAGCCTTCTTGCTTATCCTGGTGCGGGGCTGGCTGAACAGAGCTGAGGTGACCTGTGTATGAGGGAGAGAGCCTCAGGTAGAGGTTGGGGTGATCACCAGGCACAGACCTTGTGATTACCATTTCAGTACACCTTGTGGAGCATTGTAGAATTTCTCATCACCCCACGAGCTTCTTTCATTTCTGTACCAATTCCTAAGCCTTCCTTCCATCCTATACTCTCCCAATCTTTTAACTCCTAGTGGCTGAACATGAAGAGACAAGTCATGAAAATGTATTCTCTGTTACCTCTTAACTCATCTGTCCCAACTCAATTAGACTGCCTGTACTATCCAGAAAAAATTTTATTTATCATCTCTTATTTTTTTAATAGCCCACAGCAGGTGATTCTACACCCCTTTCATAGTATTTGGATGCCCAGTATCTGTCATCTCCACATCCCTAACTCCCAAGGGGTGGCCTTTCTTCTTCTTCCTTACCTAGTTGAGAAATGCTAGGTCATCCATCCTTAATTCCTGGTTCCATCTCTGTTTCACCTGATCATTGTCTCCCATCATCTCAGGGTTCCCCTGAATGTTGAGCTATGCTCTCTTTCTTCCTATCGTGAAGAACAAGACATCTCTCTGTGTTACTGACACTATAGTAAACACTACAGTCTACTGTGTTTCTAGAGAACGTCTTCATATTTTTTTTCTTCACAATTCTATTTTGTGGCTTTCCATTGGCTTTTTCCCTTTTGTTTTTCTTTGTGTGCAAGTCTCCTCATGTATAAAAATAACTAAAAGCTAACAAACAAAGAGCTCCCTAGTATGTAACGGCAAGAATTTAAGTCAGAATCTTCCCCTTATCCTCTAGGAAATCACAGAAAGAAATAATGAAAAAATTAAGTGCCCACAAAAAGATGCACACTCTCCATTTAAAATGAAACAAGAAGAGAGAAAGCTGCTAGGGCAGGGGCAGGGTTGTCGGGGAATTGGTGTGATATTTGGCATCAAGAGCAGCAGTGAGCTATGAATGAAATGAAAGGACCTCAATGCAGGAGTCCCCAGAACGCCCTGGCAAAAATAATTCTTAAGATAAAGGTCATATCCTAAGGTCCAAAATCTGTCTAGGAATGTTGAGAACAGAGGTGGGGATTATCCAGGAGACTCAATGCACAGAGATAGCAAGAGAAATGGTAACAAAGCTTGGACAAGAAGACAATTCATTACTGAATTAATTACTGATTAAGAAAGCGGTTAGTGAAATACCCCTGAAATACATCGCATAAAAACAGCCCTTGCTAGCCCAGAGCTTGGTAGCAGAAGCCCTTCTGGACCAAATTAATTTCAGAAAAGGGTGGAGGCCTATTCACAAGTCATAGAGAAAAGCACACAGAAGTGTCATACTGGAGTAAACAGCCTGTTCCTCTGGCAGCAGAAGACAGACGCTTGAGTTGTGTGGCCTTTTCCTTGCCCCACACTTTTCCAATCCCTCCTGCGAATAGCTGATCCGGAAAATTTTAACCCAGTTGACCTTGAGTCATGAAAGAACAGTGGCACAGAATCCATTCCAAAATACTATTAAAAATGTGTAAAGGAATAGTAAAACTTTCCAACAGGAGAACAGTCACCAGAAAAATATTGTCAAGTTGTAGCTGAAGATTTAGCCAAAGATCCCACCATTAAAATGAGTTATGAAGCAATCACAGCAAGAGGGAGGACCACAAAGCAGGAGGACCAAATAAGAGCATGTGGGAAAGGGCCACACAATGCAGACAAATGAAACAAGAGTTGACAACACTCAAAGAAGGAAGAGACAGAAGACAAAAGGATAGCACAAGTGAAGATTATCAGAAAGAGCACAGAAGAGTTATTGTGGCTATCAGTAGAAATGAAAAAAGAGAGGAAATAAGGGGCACCTGGGTGGCTCAGTGGTTTGGGCTGCTGCCTTCGGCTTGGGTCGTGATCTCGGGGTCCTAGGATCGAGCCCCGCATCGGGCTCTCTGCTTGGCGGGGAGCCTGCTTCCTCCTCTCTCTGTGCCTGCCTCTCTGCCTACTTGTGATCTCTGTCTGTCAAATAAATAAATAAAATCTTAAAAAAAAAAAAAAGAGAGGAAATAAAATGAACTTTTTTAACTCTTAAAAGTGTAAAGGAGAAAGGCAAAGGGTAGGAAACATATTCATATTTGGAATCCTTAAAATTCAACAACAAAAGCAATGGAATGAAACAAATGTATTAAAATGTAATTCAAGAAACTTTTCTGAAAGTAGAGAAACTCAGCCTACATTGTGTTCCAGAAAATACAGACAATAGTCAACTCTATGATGAATGCTAGTAAAGTTACTGAATGTCAAAAATAATAAAAGAATCTTCCAGATATAAAACAAAACAAAACAAAACAAAAGTCCTAAAAGAAAAAATCTCTACATAATCAAGGTAACATCAGACTTGCCTTTCTACCCCAATATCCAACACCAGAAGATGAAAGACAGTGAAGTTGCACTTTAAAAAATACAAAAGGCACATAGATTATGAGTCAAAATTTTATATCCAGCTAAGCTATCTTTTAAGCATATAAGATATAAAAAGCCATGTATGATAGCTACAGGCAGTTTAAAATGGAAAAATTCCAGGAATACTTTTTCTATAAGCTCTACTTAAAGAAATGATTCAAGAATTTCACTCAGTGAAGAGATGACTGCAGAAAAGTTTAGCAACAGACTGCGGGATAAACTATGAATATGTTTTGCTACAACTACAATTAAGACAAGTGTGAGGGTAAGGGTAACAGCATCATATGTAAATACAAGATGGCTTGGTAACATACAAAGAGAACAGCTTTCAAAAAGAAGAAGAGAAGAATATAGACCTAGAAAAGAGGAACCACTAAAACAAAACTGAAGCCTTTATTTTAGGTCTTAGAACTGCAATTCAAGAGCACAGATTTGGGTAGCATCCTAAATTATGCCCTGTTGACATAAAAGCCTGTTATCAGTGCACCTGGGTGATTCAGTCAGTTTGACGACAGACTCTGGGTTTTGGCTCGGGTCGTGTTTGCGGGGTCCTGGGATTGAGCCCTTTGTCAGGCTCCACACTCAGCACACAATCTGCTTTAGAGTCTCCCTCCCTCCCCTTCTGTTCCTCCCATCTCTACTCTCTCTAAAATAAATAATTTTTTAAGCCTTTATTAGCAAATGGCAGAAGTGTTAGGAAACATACACAAATTGTTTTCCAAAAATTATGACCAGAAGATTTAATGACATTTTATCATTTATTGGTTTTCTGTGAACATTATGACAGTAACTAGGAAAATGGGTTTTTCAGTATCAAAATTTTATCAAGAATGTGGGTGTAATGCTTTGTTTTCAGTCATCTGCCCTTGCCCAGCTCAGTAGTTCAAGGTGGTTTTGGTTTCAAAAGGCTGGATAAAGTTTTAGTCCCCTCAAATAGAGACTGCAATGTTCAGAGAGTTTACAGAGATTCACAAGTCAGAGGGTGCCTGTAAAATAAATTTGCTAATGTCTCATTGTTGGTAGCCGAGAAGCAAGAGGTAGCACTGAAAACTGGCAAATCAAATAACAAAAATATAAGCAGGGTTATAAATTACATAGTAAACACAAAGGGAAAGTACTTTGAGGGAGGAGGATATAGAAAAGAGAAAAAGAAAGGTGGATGGAGAGTACATGAAGGGTATCAACTGATTTTTCTAATGCTCATGGAAAGGAAACTAATAGGCATGATTATAAAGGTAATCACCTGAAAATGCAAACTTTTAAAAATGTCAGATGAATGTATAATTTTTAAAAAGCGAATAGTAAACACAGTGGAGCCTACCCTCGGGAAAAACGAACTAACTGGAACCTAACTGACTTGGGGGAAGGGAAATAACCCAACTTGAACCAACTCCAGCCATCCCCCTCCACCCGGGGAAGAGAAGACACCCTGAGAAACAATTGGAAGGCATGGGCTCACTAAAAGTCTGAGCCCTGGGACACCTGGGTGGCTCAGTCGGTTAAACATCGGACTCTTAATTTTGGCTCATGTCATGACCTCAGGGTTGTGAGATGGAGCCTGGGTAGGCTCTGCACGGGGCATGGAGGTCGCTTAAGATTCTCTCTCTCCCTCTTTCTCTGCCCCTCCATCCCCTAAAAAAAAGATTGAGCCCTGACTACAGCATTACTGAATGCTTCCCCTTCCCCCACCCTTCACTACTACATCACTAAGAGCCCACTGACAGCAGTAAACACAATGGATAACATATATTCATACCACCTTGTTGCATAAAGAAAAATTAAGAGAGATTCAAGAAGGTGATTCACATAGTGGCCTATTGAAAGCCAACTGGCAAAACCAGTAAACGGAGACTCATCTTGACATTACACTTTTCTCTTGGTTTGATTTTTTTTTTTAAGATTTTATTTATTTGACAGAGAAAGAGGGAGATCATGAGTAGACACAGAGGCAGGCAGAGAGAGAGGGGGAAGCAGGCTCCCCACCGAGTAGAGAGCCCGATGCGGGGCTCAATCCCAGAACCCTGAGACCCTGACCCAAGCCAAAGGCAGAGGCTTAACCCACTGAGCCACCCAGATGACCGGTTTTATTTAATTAATTAATTTATTTTTACCAAAATGAATATATTACCTGTAAAAATTTAATTTTTATTCAAAATAAAAATTTAAAATTAAATATTTAGAAATAAGAGAAATTACATTCCAATAGCAAAATTTCATCAGAAAATGTCCTTTGATTCTGTTGTCCCTTCACATTACCACCTGATTTCCTTTTAATGTACATGCAGATTTCTTAGAAGTGTAATACATATTATTGTAATAAAAGCTTGAGTAAATTATATCAACTTTCTCTATTTTCTCACCCTTTCCTACTTATCACATAGATATTTGCAGTTAACTTCCCAAGGTCACCAATGATCTCATGTGGACAAAGCTATACAAAATTATGATCATTAATATACCTACTTTCACTTACCAGTTCTGTATAATGTCACCAAGTCAAATGTCACTAAGTCAAATGTTGGTGAATTGAGAATATTAGGGAAGCTCACATTTAAAGAAAATCAAAGAAGACTCTTTTTTTAAGTAAATGATATTTATCTCTTAATTTATTTGTTTCTTATGTTGCAGGTTTTGATAGTTTCAGTTTTGTTAAAGTAATGTGAGATGAAATGATTTTGATTTTTTGAAATGAGAATTTAGTAAGAATATTACTTTTGATTCTGTTATTTTAAGAAGGTTTGTGTATTCCTACATTTACACAGGGCTTCACAAAATGTCCACACCCCCATTCCAGAGCACCAACTCACACATTACAATCTGACCACCCAACTCCACATCACATAGCGCCCACTCCCAGAAGCTCCTTAAACATCTATCCCAAGGCCTCTTCCTAGATCCTCTCCCCCCACACCCCCACCGGTTCTGAAAATGTTTATTATTGTAGCAATAAATTCACCCATAAGTACTTGCTTCCTCTAGTTAATGCCACCACCATTTTCCAGACTTGGTGTGAAGAAAAAAGAATCTGAAATTGCATTTTGTCTGAAGTAATAAGGGATCACTAATTTTCCTGAAACAACTGAAAGAAAATGTGTTTTAAAAATAACAAAGAACATATAACCTGCAAAATAGCCTTTGTTTTCCTCTTGGTGCCAAAGCTTACTTCATTATGCTAATTCCAGAGGGCCAGCAAGAGAAAACTGACTGAAATTGAAGAGTAATCCATAGTGAAATTGACTAATCTTGTTTCACTTATTACTGACTCTGTTAAATGCAGAAGTAGTACATTAAATTGAAAATAACAAAAGAGCAAACCGTATTTCTAAACTGCTAATACATTGGAAAGCCAAAGTCTTCCAGCACGAGGTATACATGTAGCATAAGGCACATGTGTCAAATGGGAATTTTGCAGCCTGTTGTTATTAAAAAAAAAAAAAAAAAAAAAAAAACACCTGTGTGAAACTCTATCAGAATTCAAAAGCAGGGTTGCCTGAGTGGCTCAGTGGTTTAAGCCTCTGCCTTCAGCTCAGGTCATGATCTCAGGGTTCTGGAATCGAGCTCTGCATCAGGCTCTCTGTTTAGCCAGAAGCCTGCTTCCCTTCCTCTCTCTGCCTGCCTCTCTGCTTGTGATCTCCATCTGTCAAATAAATAAAATCTTAAAAAAAAAAAAAAAAGTGTAATACTTTAAAAAAAAAAATTCAAACGCCATAATCTTTAACTCAGGCAAGTCAAAGAAACATTTTTATCTGGCAAAACCAAGCACAAACAAAGAAGATCAGGTAGATGGCAATTAAGAATTTCCTTAGGAATAGCCATAAAACAATACAAATGTTCTCTAGGCTATGTGAAAGATTTCCCTTTTCACAGATACCTCACATCTACACACTCCCTGCTCTCATCACAGAGGAGCCTCTGGAATGACAAGTTGTCTTCTTAAATACTGTCTCAGTTCCAATTAAAACAACATTCTCAAAAGTATAGAAAAGTATGTCTAGTTTGCTATGACTCAGCTAAGGGAGGAAGGGAATACAATGTGTGTGTGCATAAATATGTATGTGTGTGTGTACATATACACGTGATATGTATGTTTGCTTACATTGTTAAGAACACCTATGCGGGGTAGGTGAGGATAAGGTAAAGGGAACAACAATTCAAGATAAACTTCTTTGAATGTAGCTTGTTTTCTAAATTAGAATTTGAAATCATGTACATGCATTATATAATTATAAAACAAAATGTAAATTTAAAAAATGACCCTAGAAATAAAAAATAAAATGAAACAAATAGTAACTGTGTAATTCAATTTTTGGCATGGCCAGTCATAAAGGAAATATATCAAGGGACTCTAAAACAGAATAATTTGGCTGCATGTCCATAGTGGAATAGATCCCAAGGGAAACAAATTACAAAAGAAAAAATGTAGCTGTTTTCAGTAATCATTTTATTGGTGGTAATGTTGTATTATTGTTATGAGACTGTTGTGTCTATGAGATAAAGGAAGTGAGTAATTACATGGATCTTACTGAGAACTAAGATTTGGGGCATGGGATAAGTAAAATCCTGATACTAAGTAAAATCTCTTTAGTCTTGATTTTTAATTGGAAATATCAGTATAAATTCACAATGCATTTTGGGTCTTTTAAATGTATATTTTCCAGTTTTGTTCTCTAGGAAGACCTAAAAATAATGAACAATACACCTTGTGCCCAGACATTGTGTTGATATGCCATCACCAATTGGGAAGAACCAGGAGTCTTTGAAGACACAGGTGTTACCAGGAAGAAAATTGTGTCTTCTCAGAATAATCAAAGACAGGATACCTAGGAAAGCTTTAGGATTATGGAAGAAACAGGATGAGTATTTCTACACCAGAAAGCAAGGGAGTTACCTGACACAAATACACTGTGTCAAAAGAACTTAGGAACCAACTTAAACAGGTTCTCCCTGATCAAAGATGAGACAATTTGAACATCAATTAAGGTAATGGCCACAATAGCTTGAAATATATTAAACTATTTAAGTCCATAAGTTCATAATTATACCTAAAAAGTCAGTCATCACCTTTGGAAAATAATCTCACTATTTTGAAAGCTGATAAATGGAAGAAAATAACCAAGCATTAAACCTTTGACAATGACACCTTAGGGCAACCAAAGAGTTGATGAAGACAGATTTCTCTTAATGGAAGTATTCACAGTAATGATTGAAGAAAGAATGATGGAATATTACCCTCTAGAACCTCCAATGAACTAATTCATCTAATTAGTGATTTTCAATAACTACTACTATCATAACAACAGAGAAAACTGGAAATTAGATACCCCTTGTGGGAAGGCCACACCACTGCCTATAAACTAGTCTGGAAAAAAAACAATCTAACTTGAATATGATGATTACCAGGGTACATGAGATACAGAGAACAGAGCATGTTAACACTATATATATGACCTCCATAACATAACAACCTCCATAATAGTCTGCAATGAATTCTACAGGAAAAATTACTGAATTCTATATCAGGAAGAAAAAAAAATGCAAGAAAAAAAGAAAGATGGAGAAGACAGTTAAGGGATATGCTAGTCACAGTGCATGGATCTTGTTTGGATCCCAGTTCTATAAGCAAAGAGTAGAGTTTATGATAAGTAAGTGATGTATCTAATGCTGACTATACCACAGGAACATTCCCTGTCTGTTCCAGATGTCAGTGGCAATGGTTCTTGGGCCTGCTGGACTCTTCCTGCGTCTCTCTGAGGACATTTTCTGGCCTCAGAATCAGGCCAAAAGTCCTAGAACATAACTCTCAACCAGTGAGATATGACAGAGGATAAATACTGAGTCTCCTTGACCTTCTGTGGGATGATTCTAAAATGTGCCAGGTCTCCAAGAGTCTCCAAGGGGATTGGATCCTACTTGCCCACAATAGCACTTCTCCATTAACATGCTACTTTTTCTCTTTTATTTCCTCAACTTGCCCACTTCCTCCCCCTCAGAAAGGCTTCCAGGTATCACCTTCCAAGGTAGTTTATAATGGCATCCAAATCTTTGTCTTAGGGTTCACTAACTTGGGTGACCTAGACTGAGATACTGCGAATTTAACAGTAATAACTTATTTTTCTGGAGTGTGATTATAGGTTGATGTTCTATTTTTTTTATTTAATTTTATTTTTTTCAGTGTTCAAAAATTCATTGTTTATGCACCACATCCAGTGCTCCGTGCAATATGTGCCCTCCTTAAATACCCACCACCAGGCTTACCTATCCCCCCACTCCCCTTCCCTCCAAAACCCTCAGTTTATTTCTTAGAGTCCACAGTCTCTCATGCTTTGTCCCCCCCTCCGATTTCCCCCTACTCACTTCTCCTCTCCATCTCCCAATGTCCTCTGTGTTATTCCTTATGCTCCACAAATAAGTGACACCATATGATAATTGACTCTCTCTGCTTGAATTATTTCACTCAGCATAATCTCTTCCAGTCCTGTCCATGTTGATACAAAGGTTGGGTATTCATCCTTTCTGATGGAGGCGTAATATTCCATTGTATATATATGGACCATATCTTCTTTATCCATTTGTCTGTTGAAGGGCATCTTGGCTCTTTCCACAGGTTGATGTTCTATTTTAAAAAGAAGTCCTTTTAGAGATGCTTTCTAAAACCTTTACAGATAAAATTATATGATGTCTGCGATTTGTTTCAAATTACTTTATGAGTTGCTGGCAAAGTAGGTGACATTAGAGACATCCAAGATTGCCTGTGACTTGATAACTGGTAAAGTTATACAGTGGGTGTATGGAGGTTTATTAAACTGTTATCAGTACTTTTAAAGATGTTTACTATTTTCTGCAATAAAACGTTTTATCAAATTAAGTCCACACTAATGACATCTCTGGAAGGATTCAAGGAAAATACAAAAAATTGTTTTCCTCTAGTAGTGGTCACCAGAGGGTAGGAAAATATGGTGGAAGAGATATTTTTCACCATATGATTTTTTAAATATCTTTTAAAAGTTTGACTGTGAGATAGTATTACATTTTCCAAAAAATATAATTCTATAATAATAAAACTAGAGTTTAGAAGAGAAAGTGAAAAACAGTATGACTGATCACACCACTTTCGTGTTTAAAACCCTTCATATGTAGCCCATTGGTATAAATTGGTATAAAATCTTTACATGTCCTAAAAGTCCCTGCAGGAGAGTTCGTGTCCACTTCTCAAGTTTTAGGTGTTTATAACTTGGTTCATTATGCTCCAAACATGGACACCTGACTGGATCAATTGGAGCATGCAACTCTTGATCTCAGAGTTGTGATCTCAGACCCATGTTGGGTATAGAGATTACTTTAAAAAAGAAAAAATATATATATATGTATTTTATAGCTCCATGTCTATATCTATCTATCATCTATCTAAATATATATCTCCATACAGATTTTATTTTTATTTTTGTCAATCCTTTTCTCTCCTCAAAGACTTTGCACAGGCAATTCTCTCATCCTTAATTGGGCATTTCCTAATCCCAGACTATGTCCTCATTTCATATACCCTCACAATACCCTATGCCCCTATTGATCACAGTTGTGATTTCATTAGTTTTATGTTATGTAATAATATGTACCACAGCTATGATTTTAGTCCACAAACCCAACTGTGTAAGAAACATATCTTTATTTAGTGTCACTTTCTCCTGTGTTAGGACTTCATCATTTTTTTTTTTTATCTTATTTATCTATGAGAAAGAGCGAAAAAGCAAGACCAAGAGAGCACAAGCAGGGGGAGTGGCAGGCAGATGGAGAAGCAGGCTCTCACTGAGCAGAGAGCCT
Organism: Mustela nivalis; assembly: GCF_964662115.1. NCBI lineage: Eukaryota > Metazoa > Chordata > Mammalia > Carnivora > Mustelidae > Mustela > Mustela nivalis. Next base: position 10,879,170 of record NC_139039.1, on the reverse strand, counting down.
GATGTAGGGCTCAATTCCAGGACCCTGGGACTATGACTTGAGCTGAAGGCAGATGCTTAACTGACTGAGGCATACAGGCACCCCAGGACTTCATCTTTATGAACACAGTTACACTACCATGGTCCCTTTGAAAACTCCAGCATATGGTAGACACTCACTCAGTATTTACTAGAAGGAGAGGGATGGATGGATGGATGGATGGATGGATGGATGGACGGACAAATAAGTAAATGAATAGATGCATCCATGAGCAGAATCTTTTTGAATTTTGGCCATTGATTTTGTTGCCAAAAGATTTGAGTTAACATGTGGCTGATCTTTGTATTTCAGTGTTTATAAAACCAAATGAAAGCCTTGGTTTTCCACTTGCACAAGGAGAAAGGGAGGATACTTGGTTGAAGTGGCCAACTAAGCCGAGGCCACTCTACCCCCGTGTGTCAGAGTAAGCATCACTCTCTCTCAAAACTTAAATACTGCAGGCAGTGCAGAGGGGACTCTGTCTGCTCCACGACAACATGGGAATGTTAAAATGTCTTTGCAACATTTTTCCAGGTGCCATTAGGTAATCATATATGTCAAAGTGCATTGCAAATGTCAAGGGTTTTAAAACCGAAATTAGTCGGTACTTTAAATGATGTCAAAGTGAAACATGAAAGCCATTCTTGGGCAGGAAAATTTGTTATAAGAGACAAAATGCAGACATGGGATGTTCCTAGAAGAGAAGAAGATCATGTTGACTGTGGGTTCCCAGTGGAATTCAGTTGGCAAATTAGTTCTTCTTGTTCATTACTTCTCATCTTTTCAGGATCAGTCTGTCCACTGGAATGTGGCCTTCTTTGAATTTAAGATGAGACCCTGACCAAAGCACCCTTCTGCTTCATGTTTGTAATGTATTTATTCTGTAACCCAGCCAACATCATTCCATATTGTTGGGAAGATGAACCATCCCAACAGCTCCTTTTCATGACTCCAGCTTCCAGAGGGCATCAACGTGCCTACAAGGGAGAGACTATGCTTGTAACCTGGAGGGAGGCAATTTGGGAACACAAATTAGTTGCCTACAGGCTTCAGACCTGTGTGTTTTATGTTCAGACACATCCACACTGCTAATATTCATCCTGTATTTTTTCAAATTTTCATGGAAGATCAGACCCGCCTCCCCACTGGGGTAATTAAGAGAAGAAAAACTACACACCCTCACCCACACGATTCCACAGTAAAGCATTCAGGGCATAGACACTCCACGTGCGTTGGTATGCCTGAGGTCAGTCTCCCGACTTGATTGCCTCCCTCTTTACAGGGCAAGCATGCAAGCAACATGATTACTGAGGATACGTACACATCTTGGATTCCAGACTACACAGATATGATTACCAGCAGTTTGCAGGAACTTTCTGGAAATGCCTGCTGCCCAGAAGCTGGGACTCCTATAAACTTGCCCTGCCTCCCGTCCTGTAGGAAAGATCCCATGAATCCCAAAAGAAGTTGATCTTTGACGCAGCCCCTCTAGCTTGGAGACACCCCTCCCCAACCTGTCCCACTAGCTAGCTCCTTGTCCAGACCACCTGGAGGAAGTCCAGGTTCATTTTCAAACAGTCTTGCTTCTTGAATCACAGAAAGCAACGCTAACATCTGTTCAAATTCTCTTTGAGTTAGCAGGGGCATTCAGCACACGAAAGCAAAAGTGGGCTGACCTGCGCTGCCAGTCAACTAAAAAATACAAGACTGAAAAATATACTTAAATAAGCAGACATGTTCCAGGTGTCCCTACCTGTGGATTCAGTTAAAGGGCTGACTTAAAATTCCCTTGTTTTTCTCCTGCTTATATAAACCCAAGGCCATCTCTCCTCAATTGAAGAATGTGTGTATTCTTATGGTCATGCAATTCCCCCTCGTTTCTATATAGAAAAGAGGAACAGTGTGCTCAGAAATGAAGAAAGATCGTGAAATCGAGAGCACAACTTGGAGCAGTAAAGAGAAGCATCTATTTGCTGGTGGCAGGAGGGGATACCATCCCTTAGGAAGTTTTATATGGTACAGCCTGGTCAGATGAAAGGCAGAGCGGGGAAATGAGCAGGTGATGAGAAATGAGGGGAAGGACTTGCAGTGGAAGAACAGCAAGGTAAGCTGTTCCTCGTGCTGTGCACGAAGAGCCGGCCATTCTTGGTTCCACTGGTGTTACGAAAAAAGGAAACAGCTCTTGGTCATGTAGGGGTTTCCAACACAAATGTCCACCCTATACAGTAGCAAAAATGTCACAAAAATCACAGAAACAGCATGACCATTTTGAACATTGCCTCTGATACTGTTCATACTGTTGAAAACAACTGAAGAAAGTCTTTTAATTTCTAGGCAAAATCATCGTGGCAGGTTCTTGGTGGTACAAGATATAATACACACTCATGAAAACGATTTTTCCCCCATAGGCACTTAATCTGAATTTTTTTTTTTTTTTTTACCAGCACAGCCAGTAAAAATCTATCCTTATATACTAAGTTGTATCTTAATTTAAAAAAAAAAACACTTTCCAAAGAGAGCGAATATGTTGATTCGCCTTTCAGCTAGTTGTAATGACGCACAGAATCATCCTTTCTCCTTGTCTATAGCACTAACACGTACCCCTGACTCAGCTACAAAATCAGTTGTGTCATCAAGCTGATCTGTAATTGTTGCAAGAAGTTCTCATTCATGCTATGATGTTGCTCTGGAGTACCCAACACCAGACCCTGTGCATATGGTGTCACTAATGTTTGGTCTCTTGTAGTCATCTATTTTTACTTATGGATTCAAATGAGGGTCTTGACTTACATTCCAAACAGCTTCTGAAATGTAAATAAACTTCAGGTTACCAAATCTTCAATTCTTTCAGATTTTGCTAAGATTCTTACATGTTGGGCTATCCAGTTATGCATGGTTTGATTGTTCAGGAAGCACAAATAGTGCTTAAATTGGTGTTTAAATATTAAGTGTTACAGGGTGGCTTAGTCGGTTAAGCAGCCAGATGTGGATTTCGGCTCAGGTCACCATCTCTGGGTCCGTGTGGGGCTCTGCGCTCAGCAGGGAGTCTGCTTGGGATCCTCTCCCTCCCTCTGCCCACCCCCCGCTCTCTCTCTCTAAAATAAATGAATAAATCTTAAACAAAAATATCAAGTGTTGCACAAGGTGCATTGTCTTTGAATTCCATCCACCTCCATCACACCATGAAAGAAGCATGGGAGCTGCCATTGTATCTGTGGTGTCCCAACATGACACTCTCCGAACCTACCTGGCACTCTCTCAACGTAAGGGACAGATATTTTTCCATGGAACCCCCTGAATCCAAAGCACTAACAAGGAGAGGTTACCTGAATTCAGACAAGACCCAACCACTCCCACATCACCAAAACACAAGCTAGAGAAACCCCCATGATAACCAAAAGGCAGATTTTTGGGGGGGGAGAGAGAGGAGGTTATAATCACACTTTTATAAAATACTAATATATTAACATTTTTGCACAGAAAAAATGAGAAGCTATCTTTTAAGGTGTTTCTAGTGGATTTCTCCAGGTTGTGGGATCGTGAATATTATTTTCCTTTATTATTTAAATTTTTAAAAACTTTTATGAATATTCTTTTTGAATCTTTTTCTTCTTGCTAATTTTTTAAATTTTTTATTTTTTATTAACATATAATGTATTTTAGCCCCAGGGGTACAGGTCTGTGAATCGCCAGGTTTACACACTTCCCAGCACTCACCATAGCACATACCTTCCCCAATGTCCATCACCCAACCAAAAGGCAGATCTTTTTAGCAGCAATACCACCACTCAACTCCGCTCCACTCGCCGCAGCCCGTGGCTTACTTACCATTTTGACAACTTTTGCACCAGTAATTGTAACTATTCACTAGAAAGTCATGCACACTCAAGAAATATTTTGGCAGAGCTCTGTTCTCATGTCTTATTTGGATCACTATAACAGCACTGTGAAAGGGCATACACTGAAAATATCAATTGGTGCCAATGCAGGAAGACAGTGCTAAATGATGGTTTGGCTCAGTGTGGATATTTTTAGAGCTCTTTTTACTGTAAGTCCTAACTCAAGGAATTACTCCAATAAGGCCAATTTGACTCCTTCCTCTGTGTCTAAAATGTAAGGGGGGAAGAAAGAGTCTAGATAAAATTTTCTTCTCTCATATATATAATAACATATATATGAATGGATGAATCTATGAATTTCATAGTCCAGGCATATACATAAATATACATTCATTATATATATGTGAAAATATATATGTGTCTACTTATTGTACACATACACACTTGTGCACACATATAATAACTTTCTGAGAGCCAGTAGTTGCCTTGCATTCTTACTGGGTTGCTCGATTCTGTAACTGAGCACCTTGGAATGCTTTGCATCATTTACTAACATGCTAGTAATTAAATAACTACATTCAGGGGGAAAAAACACCACCAAGCAGATGTCGTATACTCAAGGAATGTCATATCTGTTCTACAGTTAAAAATAATTATATTAGTTTAAAGTAGGTAGATGTTTAGTGCAATCTTTCCCATGCCGTGCTTGTGCTTTTCCTCAAACCGTATGTACTCCATGCTGAGAGTATTTTTCTATTTCAATCCTAAAAGCCTCTTCCAAGGTGTCAGTAAAGAATCGCCTGTTTTGGGGCGCCTGGATGGTTCAGTGGGTTAAAGCCTCTGCCTTTGGCTCAAGTCATGATCTCAGGTACTGGGATTGAGCCCCACTTCGGGCTCTCCGCTCAGCAGGGAGCCTGCTCCCCCCCCCCCGCCTGCCTCTCTGCCTGCTTGTGATCTCTGTCTGTCAAATAAATAAATAAAATCTTAAAAAAAAAAAAAAAGAATTGCCTGTTTTCCCTTATCTGTAGCATGGTAAGAGAAAATCTGAAACGAGCAGGTCATTTTCACAAGCAACACCAAACTATCCTTCCTTCTCTTGTTTTGTGATTTGCAGTTCACACTTTTCAAGAAACAGAATCCTCTTACACAAATGCTTATGCATAATACAATTCATTTAATTTATTTTTACCAGGTGGCTTTGCTCTGACTTGTTTCTTAGTACTTGAAATTCTGCCTTGTTTGTATTTCTTTCTGAGTACGTTTTGTTTGTGTCATGATTCTTGTAAGAACCCCTAGATGATAGGGATACTGCCTGCCTTGTGTTAAAAATAAATAAAAACGAACTGGTTAAATTGTCAAACCTGCTTTTCTGTAATGCAGCAAGAGCAACACTGACTGTGGTCAAGTTAATGTTGTGAACGGTGTGTTCCTTCTTTGACAGAACATTTGAGCAATATGCAATAAAACTGTTTTAAGTTAACTTAAAACTTATAACTTAAGGGGTACCTGGGTGGCTCAGTCATTAAGCATCTACCTTCAGCTCAGGTCATGATCCCAGGGTCCTGGAATCGAGCCCCGCATCGGGCTCCCTGCTTAGCGAGGGAACTCTCCAAGTTCCTCTGCTCATGTTCCTACTCTCACTGTATCTCTCTCTGTCAAATAAGTATAATCTTTAAAAACAAACAAACAAACAAACAAAAACCCTTATAACTTAAGTTTTAAGTTTTAAGGTATTAATCATATTGACCTGGCATAAATAGAACACATAAGCTTTTCATTTTTAAAGTGACATTAAGCAAAACGTAATTGTATTAAATACTGCTTTGGGTGGGGATTCTGGGTGACTCAGTCAGTCTAATATGTGACTCTTGATTTCAGCTGGCGTCGTGATCTCAGGTCATGGGACTGAGCCCTGTATCCAGCCCTGGAGCCCAGTACTCTGCCTGCCTACAAAATAGAGGTCACCCATCAGAACTCCAAAATACACACTGCACACCACAATCTTGCAGCAACAAGTAGGATTATTTATTTAGAAATTCCTATTATTCTTTGTAATAAGTAAGGATTCTTGTCTGTCAGTTTAATAGAGGCTTGGAATTACAAAGCAGCCAAATCAGTTGAGGTTAAGTCACTGAGAATAAGTTCTTGAACCCACTAAGGTGAGACAAGATCTGTGATTTGCAGTGTCAGAAATAAAGTGCAAATGATCCTTGTAGCCATGCTTTAAATTGAATGCCAACTTCTTTCTGTCCAATGTAGCCAGTTGTTTTTGTCACATGCTAATTAGTAAGCAGTTAATGGAAATACTTAAAAATAATGTGGTTTGGGGGCACCTGGGTGGCTCAGTGGGTTAAACCTCTGCCTTCGGCTCAGGTCATGATCCCAGGGTCCTGGGATTGAGCCCCACATCAGGCTCTCTGCTTAGCAGGGAGCCTGCTTGCTCCTCTCTCTCTGCCTGCCTCTCTGCCTACTTGTGATCTCTCTCTGTCAAATAAATAAATAAAATCTTAAAAAAAAATGGGGTTTTTACAAGGCTAAGATTTTAGTTTCTCTATCTTCAATTTATTTGTTCTAAAATTGTCAAGGTGCCTGGTGGCTCTGTCAGTTAAGTGTCTGCCTTCGGCTCAGGTCATGAATCCAGGGTCCCGGGATTGAGCCCCACATCCACCTCCCTAATCAGTGGGAAGTCTGCTTCTCCCTTTCTGACTCCCCCTGCTTGTATTCCCCCTCTTGCTGTCTCTTTCTCTCTGTCAAATAGATAAATAAAATCTTAAAAAATAAAATAAAATGAAATGAAGTGTCAATATTCAGAAATACCCTATCTTTCTTTATGATAAAATCTTTATCAAAATCATCATCATCATGTGGTGCCCAAGTGGCTCCGTTGGTTGGGTATCTGACTCTTGGTTTCAGCTCAGGTTGTGATCTTGGGGTCATGGGATTCAGTCCTGTGTTGGGCTCCACACCCACTGGGGAAACCATGTGAGATTCTCTCTCTCTTCTTCCCCCAACTCCCCACTCCCATGCTTCTACTTTCTATCTATCATTCTCTAAAATAAATAAATAAATCTTTTTTTTTTTTAATCATCATCATCACATTTGACAGACAATGGAGCCATCTCGTGATTCCATAGGCAAAGAGAGTTCATACTTGCAAAGAACTAACTCCCTTTACAACAATGGAAACAAGGCATTGTTTTATCTCTAGTAGAAGAACCACAAGTCAAGGGTTGAGGTAATTTACGCAATGACACAACTTCAAACTTTATATTTTTGCCAATAGAATAATGCTATTTACAAAAAATAAATGAAAAGCCATTTTTCAAATGAGTTTTAATAAAAATGTAAATTATGTATCAGACATACTCTTTCTTATTTTGCTTAAGGGGGCTGACCCCATACTGCACGTTTTTTGTAGTGTGGAATTTACCTGTGAAATTTTGTCATGTGATGGATCCTGTGAATATTTGTACTTTTAAATATCTGAATAATTGTTTTTTGCTAGTCAGGAAAGATGTAGTTGTTTCTTAGGGTTTGTAAGGAAATGCTAGTGGTTGAAGTAAAGATTTAAAACATAAAAAAGGTTTAATCTCTGGCTAGGTCCTTTGCCCATTTTTAATAGGATTGTTTAATTTTTGACTGTTGAGTTATATAAATTCCTTATAATTTTTTAATATTAAACCCTTATCAGATATGTAGTTTGCAAAAATATTTTCCCATCCATAGGTTGTCTTTCATTTTGTTATTTCTTTTGCTGTGCAAAGCTTTTTAGTTCATTATAATAATGCATAGAATTAAAAATAAAAATAACGTGGTCATCTTAATAGGAAGAAAAAAATTTTGAGAAAATTCAAAATCAATTAATGATAAAAACTCTGAATAAACAGGGTATTGGAAGAACATACCTTAACATAATAAGGGTCTTATATGACAAGTTCATGGTTAATATTATACGCAAGGGAAAAAGGTTGAAAGCTTTTCCTCTAAGATCAAGAACACATCAAGGGTGTTCACTCTCACCATTCCTATTCAACATAGCACTGGAAGTCCCCAGAGCAATCAAGCAATAAAAAGAAGTAAAAGTCATCCAACTAATAAAGGAAGAAGTAAAATTATACTTGTTTGCAGCTGATACAATTTTATATAGAGAAAATCCTGAAGATTCTACTAAAAAACTATTTAATATGATCAACAAGTTCAGTAAATTTCAGAATACAAAAATCACATAAAAAATCAGTAGCATTTCTATACACTAACTACAAATTATGTTTAAAAGGAATAAATAAAATAATCCCCTTTATAATACTATAAAATAATAAAATATTAAAATAAATTAAACCAAGGGAGTATAAGATCTGTACACAGAAAACTATAAAGCACTCATGGAAGAAATGAAAAGACGCAAATAAATGTATGTTTATACAATTGGAAGAATTGATATTGATATTTTAAAAATATCCATACTACCCAAAATCACCTATGTACTTGTTGCAACTCTTTTTTTAAATTAATTTTTAAATTTTTTAATAAAAATGTAATGTATTTTTATCCCCAGGGGTACAGGTCTGTGAATCGCCAGGTTTACACATTTCACAGCACTCAGCGTAGCACATACCCTACCCAATGTCCATAATACTTGTTGCAACTCTTAATCAAGATTCCAATAAGATCTTTTGCAGGTAGAAAAAAAAAAATCCTAAAATTGTGTAGGACCACAAAAGACACCAAATAACCAAAGCAATCTTGAGAAAAAAGAACTAATACTGAAAGTGTCACACTTCCAATTTAAAGTATACTACCATGCTATAGTTATCAAAACAGTAAAGTATTAGCATAAAAAGAACAGACATAGAACAGATCAAGAGCCCAGAAATATTCTCAAGCATATACTGTCAACTAATATTTGACACGGGAGCTACGAATACTCATTGGAAAAGATAGTCTTTTCAAAAAATGATGCTGAAAAAAATTGGATATTCACATTTAAAGAATGAAACTAGACCCCATCCTAAAGCACTCACAAAAATTCAGTTGAAATAGACTAAAGACTTAAATGTAAGACCTGAAACTCCTAGAAGAAAAACAGGGGAAATTTTCATTGATTCTGGTCTTGGCAACAAGTTTTTGGATATTACATCTAAAACACAATTAACAAAATTGAAAATAAACAGGTGGGACTACACCAAACTAAAAAATATAATTTTCTTACAATGTTCTTGTTTGGCTTTGGGAACAGAGTAATGCTGTCATAGAATGAGTTAGGAAGCATTCCCTCATTTTCTGTTCTTTTGGAGGTATTACAGGTTTGGTGTTAATTTTTCTTTAAATATTTGTAGACTGTACCAATGAAGCCAACTGGTAACTAGGCTTTTCTTTGTTGAGAGGCTTTAAAATAAAGATTCCATCTCCTTATTATATAGAAGTCTATTCAGATTTTCTACTTCTTCATGATTCAGCCTTGGTAGATTATAGTTTTTTTTTTAATATGTTCATGTAAGTTATATAATTTTATGGCAAACAATAGTTCATAGCACTCTCTTATAATCCTTTGTTATTTCTGTATAATTCTTTAAAATGTCCTCACTTTCATTTCTGGCTCTAGTTATTTGAGTTTTCTCTCTTTTTTCTTAGTTAATTTGACTAAAGTTTTGTCAGTTTTGTTGATCTTTTTGAAGAACAAAGTCTTGATTTCACTGTTTTCTCTAATCTTTATCATATATTATCAATTTTTTTCTATCCCTGCTATAATCTATGTTAACATTACAACTATAAATTTCCCTTTTAAAACTGCTTTGGCTGCATCTTATAAGTTTTAGTATGGGTTTTTATTTTCCTTTGTCTCGAGATAGCTTCTAATTTCATGTATGGTTTTTTTCTTTGACCCATTGTTTGAGTGACATGTTTAATTTCCAAATATTTGCAACTCTGCTTGATTTCTAATTTTATTCCACTGTAATCAGAAGTGATACTTTGTATGATATTAATCCTTGTAAAGGATTAAAATTTTTTGTGACCTTATGTATGGTCTATCTGGAGAGTGTAATATGTGCAGAAGAGAAATATGTATATTCTGCTATTTTGGGGTGGAGTACTTTGTATATGTTTGTTAGGTTTAGGTGGTCCATAGTATTCATGTCTTCTATTTCCTTATTTATCTTCTCTCTGGTTGTTTTATTGATTAATGTAAATGGGGTTTTGAAGTTTCCTATGTTATTGTAGAGCTGTTTATTTCTCCCTTGAATTCTGGCAATGTTTGTTTTGTATACTTTGGAGCTCTGATATTTGGTGCATATATGTTTATAATTGTTATAACTTCTTGGTGAATTGACTCCTTTGTCTCTTGTAACAGTTTTTGACTTAGTCTATCTACTTTGTCTGATAGATACCCCAATCTCTTTTGATTATTATTTGCGTGAATTTCCTTGTCATTCTTGTATTTCTAACTTAGCTCCATTCTTAAATATAAAGTGAGACTTGTAGACAGCAGATAGTTGGATTTTGTTTTTATATCCATTCCACCAGGCTAAGTGTTTTGATTGGGAGGTTAGATCCATTTGCAAATTTTTAAGTAATTAATGATAAACTTATTTTGGACATTTCATTAATTCTCTGTCTTGTAAAGGACATTCTTAGGCAACAGGCTTCAGCAATGGAAATCCTAGTAAGGTTAAAAAAGGGCCCATGGTGACTACCAGGCTGAATGCAAATAGGCCCATTAGGTGACCCACCTCAAAATGTCCATAAGCCCTAGCTAACCAATGGGCTACTTATAACCGTGCACTGGTACCAAAAAAGGAAAATTCCATATGTTCCCATACCTCTTCACCTTCCTCCCCTTAACCACAGCTCCACCACTGCCTCCTGGTAGATAGTCTCTACTTTGCTGTCCTACCTGCTTCTATCTATTTTGTTCTGTCTTAGGTGAAGACTTTTACCACCTGTGTCGCACCCTCCACCCAATTGGGGCACCCCACATGTCTTAAAATTTTATTGTCTCAGCTGTATTTCTAGTGTTTTTTATGGTTTCTGTTTCTCCTTCAGCATTTGGTTGCCTCTTTACTGAGTCTATTTATTTATTTATTTGTTTATTTATTACTGAGTCAATTTATTATTTTTTAATTTCAGAGCCCTGAAATTGTTCATTTTATCTAGTTTAAAAAAAATTTTTTTTTCAGATACATTCCATGGAACTTCTTTTCTTTGAGTACATTTGTAAACTGTTAAAAGGTTTCTCTACTAAATCCAATGTCTTGGCCCAGTGAATTTCCATGACTATCTTTTTTGCTGAGGATAGGTCACACTTCCCTGTTTCTTTGGGTGGCTCATAATTTTAGTTTAAAAATTGGACATTTAAAATAATATATCTTAGCAACATCCTGGGTTCTTTTCTGTTTTGTTTTATTTTTTCATTGTTTTGTTTTGAATATCTTGCTTAGAATGAAATCACAAAGTCTGTCTCCCACTCAGTGATATTTCTAGTGATATTTCTAAGTGATATTTCTTTTTATTTTTTGATTTTTCTATTTTATGTTCTAGTCTGGTTGCCTAGGGTTTACCCTGATGTCTGCATAGCTTAGTGGTTAGAGAGGTGATTTGGAAAGAGCTTATAACCAAACACCTGAAGCTCATAAGGCTGCCATCCTATGCATTTAGATCTCTTTGTGGTTTGGGTAGTACATTCAACTTCAGAGCCAATGCCCACATCTCCCTTGCCTTTTCCTTTTTGCCGGATTGCTCCTGTACGTAGTTTCCCAGCCACCTAGGTAGATAGAGAGAATTTATCTCAGCACCTCTATGGCTCTCACCTTTCCAGAATCTCACATTAATTTCTGCATGATTGCTTGCCACAACTTGGGACCTCAGTCTAGGAACTGCACAGTTGCAGGTGTTTCCCATTCATTTCCTATTGAGTGTTCCATTCAAGTTGACAAAGCTACCAAATGTAACCCCTGCTCAAAACTGAGCCTCCCACTCTGGCAGCAGAACTACTAGGATTGTTGCCACTGCTATGCTGATAAAGCTATAGTTCTTACCAGTCAAGATAGGAAGGAAGAATAGGAGTGTCCCAGGCCAAAAGGCCACAGACTGTCATTGTTCTTATCCTCAAACTCTTCTCATTTTGTCTCCTTGGTTTCTCTTGCCATTCTTAGAGCCCTGAAATGGCTTTTCCAACCAAAAACTTTTTCTAGATAGTATTCATTAATACTCAATGCCTACAAAGGCATAAGTTTGTCTTCTTTATCAAGTTTGAATACGCTGAAATAGTTGTTCTATTCCGCAGTCCACCAAGGTAAGTTAAATAAAACAATACTCTATGGATTGCTTCTTAATTTTGTTTGCATAAATTGTCTTGCAGACTTCTGTCTTCAGCTATATTGGGGAAGCTATATCAACCACAAACTCTTACTGAACATCTCTATCTACTAATTGTGTGTTGGATTATAAACATATGGAGAAGGATGACACACTACCTGCAACCTTCCTGAGGGAAATGATCTATTTAGTCTTTTTGTATAACATCTTGTTTCTTGCTAGTGTATTTTTGATTATTTTATTTCATTAAATATTATAAAAACTCTTATTTAAATTGTATAAACAAAATTGCAGTATCTAAAATTTTCAATAACGTGATTCTTTAGCTTGCTGATTCTGTTGATGGATTCTTACTGATGCTTATTTTCCAGTATTTGTCCTACAGATTGTAAGTTTATATTTGCCTGGGTTTTATGGGGAAAAATACCCAGTGTTCAAGAGTACTTGCCCCAAAAAGGATGTTCTTTTCCTCCTGCTACATACCATGGGCCTGTGACACTACCCGGCTAGCATGAGATTTCGTGATTTCGATTTTCTGTAACCACATAGGTAATATAATTTTGACCCTCAAACCTACATTCAGGGAGGCCTCATTCAAAAGTGTTAGAAATAGGTTTTTATGTTGTTGCTCTTTTTTTAAAACCTAGATCATAGGCCAACACAGATGAGCTTTTCTGAGACCTCTCTGCTGAAAAGTGGAAATTTCTGGTCCATATTTTCAGTTGTATTGAAATACTTAATGGGTCCCTGGTTTGTATGCAGATCTCAATTCTAATTCCTCTCTTTTGGAAGACCCAAGAATTAGCATCTTGTCCTCATAATTAGCATTAAAGTACAAGGCCCTAGGCTGTAGACTTTGTCAAATTCCTCAAGACAACCACAGCCTCAAAGTAAGCTTATCATTCTGATTTCCAGGTCTTGAAAAAATTTTTGGCTACTATATTTTCCCCTTAGTTTAATGGGAACTTGACAATGCACTACTGAGAAGTTTGTGATATTTTATCCAGCATTTCTAGTTTTGTTTTCTTTTTCCAGCTGCCACAAGCAGAAATCACCATAGGATTTTAGTAATTTTTAGAGTTTAGTTTCTACTTAGAAAATCATATGTGTATAAGGAAAAGAAATGATAATCATACATGTATAAATAATGTTTGTTTACTAGTCTTCATTATGGTAAGTGTAATTTAATAATACAATTAACCTGTGAACAACATGAGTTATGGGTTCACTTATATGTGAATTTTTAAAAACAAATATAATTTTTAAATTGTTGGAGATTGGCAATATTTGAGAAAACTTGCAGACTAACCATGTAGCCTAGAAACAGTGAAACTCTAAGACAAAGTTAGGAATGTTGTGAACCCATAACATGCATGTGGATGTCTGTTTTATCATATACTACCATAAAATATGCACAAATCTATGACATACTAAACTTACCCACACACTTACACACCATATATGGCCCCCTTCCCAGTCTAGAGGAATTTAAACAAATGTAAAGATGCAGCATCAAGTCAGGACTGCATAAAATTAACTCTACTAACTATTGTATTACTGGAATAATTTTGTAGCCACATCCGGTTGCTATTGCAGGAGCTCAAGGGTTATGAGTACCCACTTGAAATGCCATGTGAACCTAATCCTCTCTCCATGAACAGTTCATCTCTCCAGTATATCCCATATCACAGAAAAAAAAAAAAAGTGATCTCTTGCATTTCTTGTGTATTTTTCATCATATTTAGTCCATCATGTTTAGTGCAATAGTGTAAATTTTGAATAACACCATGGGACCCTACAAAGTGCCACTAGTGATTCTGGAGATTCTCCCAAGAAGCAGAGCAAAGTCATGACATTACAAGGCAAAGTTGAATTGCTTGATGTGTACCATAGTTTGAGGTCTATAGCTGCAGCTACCCATCATTTCAAGATAATGAATCCAGTGTAAAGACCATTGTGAAAAAAGAAAGGGAAATTTGTGAAGCCACTGCTTCAGTTAAGCCAACTGGCATGAAAATCTGGGATTTTTTGTAAATGCCTTTTTTTCTCATATTGCAAATGCAGCTTTTATGTGGTGCAGGATTGCTATCACAAAGGCATACCTGTATAGCCTCTGATATGATTCAAGAGAAAGCAAAGTCATTATATGACAACTTAAACCAAAAGGAAGGTGAAGTGTCTAAAACTGGAGAATTTAATACCAGCAAAGGATGGATTGATAATTTTACAGAGATGCTTTATTGCCAGGTGGACCTGGGGAGACCGCCCCCCGCCCCAGCCCTGAGGCCTCTACCCAGCCCTGGGTATTGGAGGTTCTTGGTCTCTTAGCAAGAAAGAATTCAAAAACAGACAAGACACAATGTTGATCTTTGCAAGTAGGAAAGTTTATTAAACTGAGAATATACTCTCAAGGTGTGAGAGCAGGGGAGTTAAAGGGACAGATGAGCCCACGGTTTGGATCTCTATCTTTTTATTGACAATTGTTAAGTAGGGGGTGGGATATTCATTATTTGGGGGGGAGATTTCTTTGAGAGCAGGGTTTCATGCCTTTTCTGCCTTCTCTGTCTTGGGCCTCACTGGTTTGATATAGCTTCTTGTAGCTTTATTTTTGGAGGATAAATCTGCCAGGATAAATCTCTGCTCCCCCACCCCATAATGGATCATGATGTCCCCCTTTGGTGGCCTTTAGGAATCCTGTTAAAACCTAACTAACAGTGTACCCTAACAGTTAGGCTTAAGAATTGCAAGATAATATTAGAAGTATCTTCTGCCCAGCAAGAGAAAGCCAACAAGTCCCTAGGGGCCATTAAGAGATTTATTGGGGACAACAGATATCTGCATGAACAGGTTTTTAATGCAGGTGAAAGTGCCCTATTCTGGGGGGGGGGGGAGAGGAATGCCACGAAGGACATTCATTAATGAGGAAGAGAAGTGAGCACCAGGATTTAAGGCCAGAATGAATAGGCTAAGTCTAGTATTTTGTGAAATGCAGTTGGGTTTATGATCAGGACAGCCCTTGTCTATAAAGCTAATAAAAGGGAAAAGATAAATACCAGCTGCTGGGCATTTGGTTGTACAATAAGGAGGTTTGGATAATGAAACCTTTTTCTGGATTGATTATAGTGATATTTTGTCCCTGAAGTCAGGAAGTACCTTGCGAATAAGGGACTATCTTTTGAAGTTCTTTTGATATTGGATGATGATTCTGTCACCCAGAATCCCATGAATTCAACAGCAAAAGTGTCAAAGTAATCTACTTGCTCCAAAACACAATGTCTCTAATTCAGCCTCTAGACTGGGGTTCAGAAGGACCTTTAAGTCTTATTATACGCAATACTCTAGGGAAAAGATGGATTGTCAACCTGATGGAAGAGAAGCTCAATGAAGAGAACATCATGAAAGTCTAGAATGATCACAGCATTAAAGATGCCATCCTTGTTATAAAAAAAAAAAGCCATGAAAGCCATCAAGCCTGAAACAATAAATTCCTGCTGGAGGAAACTATGTCCAGATGTTGTACGTGACTTCACAGGATTTAAAAAAGAACTAGTCAAGGAAATCATGAAAGAGATTGTGGATATGGCCATAAAGGTGGGAGATGAAGGGTATCAAGATACTGACCTTGGAGAGATTTAAGAGCTAAGAGACACCACACCAGAGAAATTAACCAAAGACAGCTTGATGGAGATGAGTGCTTCTGCACCAGTTCCTGATGACAAAGGGGAAGACATAAAGGAAGCAATGACAAAAAAAAATCCCCCCCAAAACAAATTGACATTAGATCACATGGCAGGAAGGTTCTCATTACTGAAGACTGTTGTGACTTCTTTTACAACATGGACCCTTCTATGATATGGGCACTGAAACTAAAGAAAATGGAAGAATGATTGGTACCATATAGAAATATTCTTAGAGAAATGAAAGAGCAAAACACCCAGACAGAAGCTAGGATGTATTTCTGTAAATGTAACACCGAGGCCTGCCTTACCCACTCCCCCTTCTGTCTCTACCACCCCTGAGAGGGCAAGACCAACCTCTTCTCTTCCTCCTCCTCAGCCTGCTCAATGTGGAAACAATGAGGAACCACTTCCCTTTAGTGAATAGTGAATAATGACGATGCCACACAGTTAAAAAGCTTACCTGTTGTTTATGTGTGAGTGTCCTTGTAGAAGATCTAATAACTGTACAGCAGAAACTAGAGGAGACATTTTGTGTCATCATCATCCTCACTCAGATATTCCTCATGTAATACATGGCATGCAAGGCTCATGCAGAAGTAATTAGCCATGGGGCACCTGGGTGGCTCAGTCATTAAGCATCTGCCTTCGGCTCAGGTCATGATCCCAGAGTCCTGGGATCAAGCCCCACATCAGGCTCTCTGCTCAGTGGGAAGCTTGCTTCTCCCTTCCCACTCCTCCTGCTTGTGTTCCCTCTCTTGCTGTCTCTCTGTCAAATAAATAAAATCTAAAGAAAAAAAAAAAAAAGAAGTGCTTAGCCTATCTTTACATAGGCATCAGGTGAGCAATATTTAATATCAAATTAATAATGTGGGTTTTTTTTTTTACTATGTTATAACTTTGCTTTTGAAGAATGGCATTACTGGACAGTATGTCTCTTTCTCACATAAACAGAGAAACTATGTATCAGCATATCATCAAAGGTAAGTGCTTTTAAAAAATTACAGTTTTCTAATACTGTATTGTGACTATGACTGCAGTGCTATATTCCATGAAATTTTATAATGATTAATTTATTAGTGTATGGGCTAGGCTACCATGAAACAATCATATCAATGACAAAGCTGTCATTTGGTAATCATATCAGTACATGAATCATTTTATCTGCAAGTAAATATGAATTTCTTTTTTACCTCATCTTTTCATTTTTATGCCTAGTGTTAGTAATATGTATAACATCTACACTGTTTTGTATTATATAAGACAATATTGATGTAGGTACTGACAGACAATTCACCTTGTAAACAGACCATGTAAACACAGGGTATTGGAAATATAGGACTCTACCTGTATTGTCTCTTTCTTATGATTTTCATAATAACATTTTCTTTAGTCTAGCTTACTTTATTGTAAATGTACAATATATAATACATACGACACATAAAGTATGTTTTAATCCACTGTTTATGTTATCAGGCTCTGGTCAACGGTAGGCTAGTGGTAGACAAGTTTTGAGGAGTCAAAAGTTACACACAGACTTTTTTTTTTTTTTTAAAGATTTTATTTATTTATCAGAGAGAGAGAGGGGAGAGAGCGAGCACAGGCAGACAGAATGGCAGGCAGAGGCAGAGGGAGAAGCAGGCTCCCCGCCGAGCAAGGAGCCTGATGTGGGACTCGATCCCAGGACGCCGGGATCATGACCTGAGCCGAAGGCAGCTGCTTAACCAACTGAGCCACCCAGGCGTCCCTACACACAGACTTTTGACTGTGTGGGAGATCTATGCCCCAGACGCCGGCATTGTTCCAAGGTCAACTGTAGTGCATTACAGTGGCTGAATCATCCTGAACCTTGTTAAAAAATTAGGATGAGAGCACTGTAGTTCATTCGCAGTTTTAACGAGAATGACTATATTTTGCTTTATAAGTTTGGCTCTGGGTTTGGAATAGTCAATCATAAGAGTGTCTTCCTCTTTTTAGGTTAATAACTTTTAGTCAGAATATATACCCAAAATGTAGCAAAAGTCTTTTTCGCATCTATTGGGATGACTGCCAAGTTTCAAGTATTCAAGTACTATAGTATTTTTGCCCAGCAAGGGACAGCTGTTATCACCTTCAGGGGAGGAATCCCACTCCACCAGGAGCCGCAGTCTCAGGACGTTGACTCCGTCCATGGTTTGGTGTGGCAACAAACATAGGAGTCACACAAATTTTAGACGGAACAAGGTCTACTTCCAAGCAGAAGAGACAGAGCAACATCAGCTTTAGTAGTGGCTGTTAGACCCCCCACAGCCGGTGGGTCTCCTCCCAAAGTGACAGAGTGATGGTCTTCATGCACTCCTCTTCTGCCAGCAAAAGGGTCCTGGACCCTCTCCCATGGGGTCTGAAATTCAGAAAGCTGGGGGCGTGGCTGAGGGTCACATGATGCATGCCCTTAAGCAGAACAAAGAAGAACACATCGATCCCTGAATGAGGAAAAATACTCCCAGATGGGGAGGTAATGCCCAGCACAGGCTGTGGGGACTCCTTGGCGTTCTGTAAGGAAATATTTCAGGCCCAACATCACTCTTAAGCATGAACAGTAGAAAGATACATGCATGAAAGGAAAGAAACGGCCTTTCCCAACAGTGTTCTAAGACTGAACCACTTTGCATTCCTGAGAAATCCTTACTTGGTCATATTTTACATGTATATAAACATATATGTAAATGCATATATTTTAAATATATATTTTATATGTCATAAATGCACACATACATGTATATTTGTTTTAATTTATAGCTTTGTAGTTATATTCATATAGAATTTATTTTGTACACTCTGTATATTTCAGTGAATTATGCTACTTTTATAATTAGGAAGGAATTTTTTCTTAAATTTTCCTCATCAAATTTTGAATTTCAAAGGAAATACCTGCTCATTTTATCTAGTGGAATTATGTAAGGATGCAAAAAATAAAGGTGGCAATCTCCTCCCACTGAAATTTCTCCCACTTTATTTCAACATTTTTCTGTTAATAAAAATACAGAAATACTTTACATATTTAATTTTTTTGGTGCTTTGTTATTCTTATTAAAATAGAATCCATAGGGCTCATGACTTACTTTCCTCAATTGGATAAATTGGGGATCTCTTCAGGTCTCTCTGCACAAATATGTCATCTGTTTTTTTTTAAGGGTTACACAGTATTTCCCAATATGGATGAGTTGTAATTTATTCATATTTTCCTCCCATGGATGAATATCTACATAGGATTTACAAAGAATTTGTTATTGTTTTGTTTTTATTTGCCTTTACCAAAAATTAACATCTTTGTATATATAAATCATATACAAATATTTTCAAGTTTATAAGATAAACTTATCCAAGTGTCACTGTAGTACAATAGATATTCTTAGAAAAGTTTCCCAAAGGGTTACAGTAATTCATGCTCATCAGTAAAATATGGGTGAGCCTTTCTTCTTCACACCATCATTTTTGTATTGTATTTTACGTTATAGATGAGCGGTGGAGGAACATTTTATATTAAATTGGCTTTTCTTAGACTACTAATGAGATTGATCACTTCATGTGTTTATTTTCCATTAGATTTTCTCTTTTAAATAATTGCCTTTCTTATCTATCCAAACTGCTCTTATCTATCAATATATAGAAGCATGTCATTATTAGAAACTATTTTTAGTTGTTTTAGTAACTATTTTTCGTTATTTAAGTTGCAAAAATATTCCCCCTTTTACTGTTTGTTTTTTGACTTAAAAAGTTATAATGTTTGAGCATAATTTTTTCTTTTTCTTTTTTTTTTTTTTTAGAGAAAGAGAGAGTGAACCTGGGGTTGGGGAGGACAGAAGGAGTGGGAGAGAGAGAACCTTAAGCAGGCTCCAGATCCAGTGCTGAGCCCCACATGGGGCTCAAACTCAGAACCCTGAGATCATAACTCCAGCTGAAATCAAGACTCAGACGCTTAACCAACTGAGCCACCCAGAGCCCTGGACACAATTTTTCTAAAATCATTACACGTAGGAAAATGAACAAATCATAACTGTGGACCTTAATTTATCATGAAGTGAGCACAGCCATGAAGCCATCACCCAGATCAAGAAATAGGACAGCACCAGGAGCCAAAAACTCTCCTGAATCTCTTCTCATTTCATCACACTCTCCCTCATCCCTCACTTTTAACACCATGGATTAGTTTTGCTCATTATTAAAATGTATATATGTACACATATCTTAAACACATTATAATTTCATTGTTTGTAACAATCGATTTTCAGTTTACTAAAATTTATTGCTTTTCTTCTCCATTTTCATATCTGTCCCTTCATACGATATCCTTCTCCTTCCGCCTGAGGAACTGCCTATTAGTATTTCCGTTTTATGGTATCTGCTGATGATAAATTAATTTTTTCATGTAAAAAAAGTCACCCACTTTACTTTCATTTTGGAGGGTACTTTCACTGAGTCTAGAATTTAAGTTGACATTTTTAATAATTCTTTTGATGACATTCTTCCACTGTCTTATAACTTCCACCGTTTCGTTGAGAGGGGAGCAATTATTATTATTATTACTCTGCCATTTCTTTGTTTTTACTGCTTCCTTCTAAAAAGTAGTTTTGTCCTTTTTTACTTCTTTCAACAGGTTTACTTGATGTGGTATTGTTTTATTTTGTATCCTGCTCCAGCTTTTTCAGTTTTGAACCTTTATTTTTTTAATTTTATTTTTCTTTAAAGATTTTATTTATTGGATAGACAAAGATCACAAGGAGGCAGAGAAGCAGGCAGAAAGAGAGGAGAAAGCAGGCTCCCTGCTGAGCAGAGAGCCCGATACAGGGCTCAATCCCAGGACCCTGGCATCATGACCCCAGCTGAATGCAGAGGCCTTAACCCACTGAGCCTCCCAGGCACCCCCTGAACCTTTATTTTAATAAGTTCCATTGATTTAATAAAATTTTCAGGCATTATCTTTTCAATATTGCACCAGCCCTTTCTTTGTTCTTGTCTTCTGCTACGGAAATTCCAAATTAGGCTTTTCCAGAATGTAATATGTCTCTTTTGCTCTTCTCTCCTTTTATTTTTGTTTATTTTTTAGTCCTTCATTCTGGATATTTTCTTCTGATCTCTCTTTCACATCACCAATTATCACTTCCTCTATGTCTATTATAATGTTACCCATCCAACAAATTTTGAATTTCAGTTACTAAATTCTTTAGATCTAGAATTTCTAATGGATTATTTTGACTTTTCTAGTTCATTGATTAAATTTTCCATATTTTCATGTAATTTGCTAAAAATATTAATCATATTGATGTATTGATCTGTGTCCCTTAATTTTTTAGTGTATAAAACATCATTTAAAATGTTCTATACTATAGATTAAATTAATTACATTTTACACTGATACTTATTTCAGTCTAATAGTCTGATATCATTCCATCGTCTTTAGCCATCCATAATGGCTGATGTTAAATCTGTTTCTTTCTACATAATATGTATTTTTTTTAAATCTCATAACTTTTAGTAGTTGTTTTAATCTTTTGTATTCTGTCATATCACTGTGATGTGTTGATTTAGTAGTTTGAGTATAATTTTCAACTGAATAATTACTTATGTCTTTAATCTTGGAATATTTTCATTTTATCTT
This sequence comes from Mustela nivalis, assembly GCF_964662115.1. Lineage (NCBI taxonomy): Eukaryota > Metazoa > Chordata > Mammalia > Carnivora > Mustelidae > Mustela > Mustela nivalis. The sequence goes on along the minus strand of NC_139039.1, from coordinate 10,857,685 downwards.
TCCTTAGAAGTTATTTCTCCACCATTTCCTTTATGATAATTTTCTGCAACTCTTATTAGATGTTTGTCAGAGTATCTCAATCTAGCCTCATAGTCTTTTAATTTTACTTAAATTTTTCAATTATCCTTGTATATTTTTTCTATATTTGATGTCTCTTCAGTATTACTTTCAAAATGACTAGTTGTCTTTTCATTTTTGCCAGCCTTGAGCCTCGTGTTTATTATTTTTCTGTTTTTTGACCATAACATCAAGTTTCTAGATTGATATTTTTTCATATCTACTAATATTCATTACATTTTGTTTGTTTGAATTCAGTTATCATTCATTTTCTATAATTTTCTAATCGATGTAGTTCTTTCTTTTATTATATGGAGCATTCCAAATACTAACATTTTACAGTCTATGGTGCTTTTCTTCTATAAAGTGTGACTTGATGTCCAAATATTGATTGTATTTTTCTGTATTTTTTAACATCATGTTATCTGCTAGTGTTTTAGGATACTGGTCAGTATGCTCATTTTAAGGGTGGGGGGTTCTTTTTCTCTCCCCTCCTCACTATCATCTGTCACCTTCTGGGATTACCACTCTTTGAACTGAAGATTTGTGGCCACCTAGACCTAAACCCAAGACCCTAAGTGGAAAACTAGGTCTTATAAAAGTCATTCAGGACATCTGAGTTGTAGTATTAATGGTATGTATCACATTCAGCCCTTAAGCCAGTGTATGGTTAGATACAGTTCCCAGTGAAGAAACTGTGTCTTTGTAATTCTTGCTTCCCTAAATAACAGTCCTAGATTGGCTGAGTGTTTTTCAGGCAATTCCCTTGTGTATGGGAATGCCATGCCAATTCCTTCTTTAAGTTGTGCAACTGGCTCTGACATCTCATTTGTCATGGAGCCCTTTGTTCCCTATTACACTGCATTATTCAGCCTTCCATATTCCACTGCCTGCTTCAAGAGCCAGGACTCAGAAAATACATGGATTTAGCCCCACTCACCATTTATCAGATTTGTTGATGATCCATAGAAATATTTATCTTGGTTTTGAGCCAGGCAGGCTGTATTTCTTCAGTTTCCTATTTGTTACACAGTCTCATGTCTAGATGTATAGAGCAGACAAAAGTTAAAATTATGAGGTCATCTTGGTTAGAAGTCATCTTTTCTTAAAGAGCATTAAAAAATACTTCCAAATATTTCAGTTCTGTTTTCACATACACACACACACACACACACACACACACTTTGGTTGGATGTGCCAGTTCATTCAAATACACACATAACACATACATGCATGTATGTTCACATATGTGATATATAATTATGTATGCAAAGATATATTGATTCATTCATTCATATATACAAACAGTTCATTCATATATGTATTTGTAAATATATAATATTCATTCATATACATGTAAATGAAATGGAACATCTACCCAGAGTGTGTCAATATATGTATGTTATATGTGTATTTGTGTGTATATATATGTATATGTATATATGTGTATATATATGTATTTGCTTTCTCTTCTCAACAGAGAAGTATATTGTCAGTATGTTGAGTGCAGGAGAATCAAAGGAGTTCTAGCTTTATTTTCTGTTTGGATTAGTTTCTTACCAAAGTAATAATAATGATCATGGTCTTCTAGAGATTTCCCCAAATCTACTCTAGAACTAGACTGTCTATCTCCAAGGAAATTGGTTCTTGAATCGGGATGAAGTCATTCTTTACCTGACAAGATGAGTGGAATCTGTGGTTGAATTAAATTGCAAATGGTACTCTCTTAAATTTTATTTTCAGTAAAATACTACTTAACATGTAAAGTAGATCTTTTCTCCTTCAAAATGCATGACAGCCATTTACTAATGAATGCTTTTAAATCTACTGCCTGAGCCTTAAGTTACAGCAAATTATAAATTCATAGGGTTTTTAGGGGTTGGGCAATAAAGATGGAGAAAGGAAACAGGTATGGTAGGATTTGGACCCTGAAAGTCAAAGCTTTATTTTAAAATTGGAAACAATTCTGTTTGTTAAGCTAGCATTTTCTCTTTGCACACCATCAAGTGGAATCATGTAATAGTTACTCAAGTCCTGCTTTAAAGAATCTGCTAGAGTTGTCATCCTTTTCCTAGTGACAGAGATTAATTTGTAATATCTTATTCCAGACGAGAAGTCAAGGCAAGTGAAGGGAAAAGGAAAATGAGACCAGAAAGTAAAAACTAGGAAGGAAACTTATGGTTATTGGTTTTTATTTTTTTATTTTTTTTTTACCTTTCAGAGAGTCATTCCTTTCTTTTCTTAGTGATTTCTAATTGGCATTTGTACAAGTGGCTTATTATGATTAAAGACTTTTAGATAAATTCCTTTGATAGCATAGGCTACTCCGTAAGTGTGTACAGTAACATTCTGTTTGTTGGGTTTTTGTTCCAGAGGCCAGGTAACCTTTTTTGGTTCTGGTACTCTAAACAGGTGCATATTCCCTTCTAGTCTTCACTTTTGGCATGCAGATATCCTCCTGACTGTGTCCATTTATTACTTAGCCTTGCCAGGGAGGAAAATAGGTAACTTTAGTGTAAAAAGATACCTGCTGGCCCTCATCACGTCTGTATATGGAAACTGCATCAGAGCCTATATTCCCACAACAATTTACTTTGGGTGTTGTGCCAGAACCAGGGAAGTCAAACACCTCTGGATCTTGTAATGTTAATGAGGGGAAGGGAAGGTTTGAATATGAGTTTGCTTGACTTGTTACATTTTTGATTCTTGAGTCTATTCTTGACCAGAACCTGCAGGACAACCGTCTCCTCCAGACTTCAGCCTTCTGTTTGGAGATTAGCTGTGTGGTTAAACTGTGTGTTCTAGAAGGCTACATGGCAGTTACATGACTTTGAACTATAACTTTAATTGTCTTTTTTTTCCCCCTTTTTTTAAAATAAGATTTTATTTCTTTGTGTGTGTGTGAGAGAGAGAGAGAGCTGGGTGGGGGAGGAGCAGACGGAGAGGAACAAGCAGACTCCCCGCTGAGTACTGACCTTGACTAGGCTCCATCTCACAACCTTGAGATGATGTCCTGAGCCTAAACCAAGAATCAAATTGGATTCTTAATGGACGGAGTCAGCCAGGTGCCCCTATTTTAACTGTCTTTGGATGTCTCTTCTCTTGCCTCCTCCGGTAGGTATAGTGTCTACCAGAGTAGGTGAAGAGGAAAAAAATGAGTGAATGACTAAATGATGTCCCAAGGCAGAACGGGAAGGGAACGAATAGAAAGAAAACTGAGCAGGAAAAAACCTGCCCCAAATACACACTCCACAGAGGTTTGGCAGCATCCGCCACTTGGAAGTACAAGCCATGGTATTTTCTCCCAATGTGGAAAGACACCTACCACAAAGTGCTGGGATGTGTACATTGTCACATGTCTGATGCTCAGTGTCAAGGTCAGGGAACCCAGGGGTCTCATGTTGTGCTGTCATCCAGGGCTGCATCTCTGATGGGTGAACACATCTCATCTTTTCTCAATTTATTTTTTTTTAAGTACTAACACATTAATTTTACTGCCAAAGAATTGTGTTTCTTGTTATTATTTTGAAGTTCTTTCGTTCGTCTGTGTCAGCAGCTGAAGCTGAAACTCCAGGATGCGTGATTCTAGGAAGAATTCCCTGGGTACAAAACGGGGAAGGCACACTTGCAATGTCAGGAAAAACTGGTTTAGTTAGCCTCTTATCTTGGTGCCCCGCTGCCCTTTTTAAACAAATGTATTGGATTTTGCACTTTATTGCTGCTTCATAGCCCAATATCTGAAATGGACTTCTCTAATTTTGTGTGAGAGGGTTTACTTAAAAAAAAGATCCCATATTGCTCTTAACAAGGAGGACTGTTAACCTGGATTATTGTGCACAGATAGAACATGACATGTGAGGAACTCACAGCTCCCTGGCTTTGAGCATCCTTTTTCCCCCCATGCTTCCAGCAGGTTCATGAATCATGAGCTGGGCTGTGAGCACACAGGGCGGCTGAATAAAATTCAGCATGTTCTCTGAGAGTCGCATGCATTTCTAAAATGGGCTGCTCTGATTGAACAAGACCTTCCTGGGAAATGACTGGCACAGAGTATTCCCAATGGAAATAGTGCTTGTAGAATATCTCATTTACTTCCATGGCCAAGTTCACCCGCTGAAGTTGCCAGCTGTTGGCCTTTTGTCCAGTTGATTTTTGGTTGTCCCTATTTATTAATGTAATTGTATGATTAATAGAAATGGTGAGTTCTATCAGAAATGTCTACCGGTGGCAGCGCTAGAAGTACTTGGGTCTTCAGAAACAGTTGTCAGGTTCTGGAAGGAGAGAGGGTACAGTGCTAACATCCCAAATGTGGGAAGACAGTCCTTTCTCTATAACCCATGCCTAGGAAAGGAACTGGGTGCAGCATAGAAAGGCCCTACAAAACTTAGAGATTCTTAGAGCAGTTCTAACTAAAATTGCCAGTTGAGCCCAGGTTAGGTAAAATACACTACCAATATATTGCAGAATTCTTTTCAGTTTCTCTTTCCCTTAGTCTTTTTTTTTTTTTTTTTTTTTTAAGATTTATTTTAGAGAATAGAGAGAGAACATGAGCAGGGGGAACTAGAAGGAGAGGGAGAAACATTTCCTGCTGAGCAGGGAGCCCTACATGGGACTCTATCCCAGGACCCCAGGATCACAACCTGAGCAGAAGGCAGCTGCTTAACCAACTGAGCCACCCAGGGGCCCCTTCTTTCCCTTAGTCTTAATGTGTGTTCTGTTCCCAAGGGTCTTGATCTCACTGATTTCTGACACCCTGCTTTTGTTCATATTTTAAATGAGGCACTTTTTGTTTCCAGAAGAATGCAGGTCTAAGGTTTAGGACTGTCCCAAAATATCTCCATACTTTTCAAAAGCTTCGGTGTCCAAGGTCCTTTTGCTCTCTCCTGGGTGTCTGTTTTGTCTTCAGTAATCTAGATGCAAACTATAATCCCTTCACCATTTTCCATAAATTCACTTGCCTCTGTAACCTTAATGATGATTTGGAGCTCCCAGGAGAAAGGCCACATCTTAGCCGGGTCTTGGCTTTCCACCAACCCCTTGGCTCCCCTTTTCCTTCCCCAAATCCTAGAACAACAGACTTTTCCCATTACTCATGTAGAATATGTCTATTTTCTTTAACTTCCCTTGGAGTTTTACTATTTACACCAAGCAGGTTGGCTAAAGTCTTTAAATACTCTTTTCTAGACAAATACAGAGCTTTTCCTAAGGAATTATAGCAAGCCATTAAAAAAAAAATTCATTATATTTGGGAAAAAAATTGTTACATTTGGAAGGACAGATCTCTTTATGCCCAGTCTCTATCTCCCCTCATCTAAGTTTGATTCAACTCAAACATTTTCTATTTTTGAGATTAGTTGGGCTAAAGATGGCCAAAAGGCAATGGGAGTAGGAACATTCTACCTCTTTATCTTCATGTATAAAGTGTTAGAAAATAGGCATAGTCAATTCAAGCAACAAAGAATTGAGGAAAACACTACCAAGTCTGTTCATTGAATTAATATTACCTGGTTACAGCTAATATCTTTAGGGTGGCTATCATTCCAAATAACCTGTCTAGAGCACATTTTGCCTTCGTTACATAATTGCCCCAATTCCAGAACAGTGGCTTAATTTCTGATTTGGTTGTACTGAGTATTCAAAATCATAACATGCCACAGTTGAAAATGATGGATCTTAAAAAGGCTTGATCTTAAAATCCTCCAGTTAAATACTCTCCTTTTCCAGATGAGGAAACTGAAGCCAGGTGTTGACTTGCCCTGGGCTACAGAGCCCATCCCGGGCAGCGTCATGGCCCTAGTCCCTTGGTTCCTGACTCTCAGGCTGGTTCTTCTACTACGCCTTGCTGGCTGGAGACGTTGATCCTGGATAGTGACTATTCAATTTGTTTCTCCAAATGGAATGGGATACAATTCATACATGTTTAAAAATAGCCAGATTTAGATTAATACATGATATTCTAGTGTACAGAATTAATTAATGTGTGGTATATAATTCATACATGATGTATGTGGGGGGTAATACTGAAGATCCAACTTCTCTCAACTCAAAATAGTACTGAGGACGATGAGTAGAGTATCTATTCCTGGAACACCTGATTGAAAGTATACCACCTCAACCTTATCTTAGGTTTGGAATCACACAAACCCATGTCTCATTCTTGATGTTTGGACACTTACCTACGTGATCTTGGGAAAGTCATTCCTATACTCAGCCTGACTTTCCTTATCTGCCAATAAGGGATAATAGTACGTATATTCTAGGATTTGGTTCTTCCAAGGGAAAAATAATTACATATATATATATATATATATATATATGTATATAACAACCATTTCCTTGAACAGGGTATGCACTCAAGATTTCTTATTTTCTCTCCCATTGTATTTGTCATTGCAATTTTACTTTAATGATTAATATTAGCTCAACTATTTCCCAGATGTATTTTTTATTTTTTATTTCATTTTATTTAGTTTTTTAAAAGATTTTATTTATTTATTTGGCAGACAGAGATCACAAGTAGAGAGGCAGGCAGAGAGAGAGGAGGAAGCAGGCTCCCTGCTGAGCACAGAGCCCGATGTGGGGCTCGATCCCAGGACCCTGAGATCACGACCTGAGCTGAAGGAAGAGGCTTTAACCCACTGAGCCACCCAGGGACGGGACCCCTAGATATATTTTTTTAAATAAAATTGTTTTTACTTTTGCTCCCCTCTGGGGACAATATTTAAGTAATACTTAAATACTATCTTGGAAACATAGTAAGTCTCCCCTCCTAACTTTTTTTTTTTTTTTAAGAAAGTGCTCATTTGTGATAGAACTGCCACGTACTCTTGAAGAATAAGGAACATCAGAGGATGAATGACTATTTTCCAGAAGACAGGTAGAGCATATTTGGTAGATTAATTCACAATTCACCTTCTCAGAGGAAAAGGACAAAACACTCATTTACCAAGATTCTAAAGAGATTTTCAGGCAAGTCCCTAGCCAGCCCCACATTAGTCTTTGCTTTAAAGCATTCATTCCCCAGAGCTTGGTTTTCTTGACCAGGACCCAAACCTTTTATTGAGCTGCAAGAAGACTGGAGGAAGCAATTGGCTCCTCTCCCTGGCATTCATGGGTCTGGTGGCATTCAGGAGAGGGATGGCCTATGTGCTTATCAGGGAATCAATCTTTCTGCCTCCTATCCTCTTTTTCAGAAGAAAGCGAGTTAACGCAATTACCTCATCCAGAACAATTACCTCACTTTAAACTGTTTATTCTCCGGAGAAAGGTGTTTGGGAGCATGGAGCACTTTGGCAAGAGACATGGTTTTTTTAAAGAAGTACTTCTATCAATATTGAGTGTGGGCAGTGAGGAACTAATGGTTGGGAAGGTTTTCTTTTGAGCCAAGACTTCATTTTGGGGGCAACCAGGCAAAAGGGGACATGTGCTCTAACCGGTTGAGTTCTGGCATCATTTGGGGGGCTCAATGCTGTGAGGGATGGCACGTGCTCTGACTATGAAGTCTTGGGCTCAGGGCCAACTCCCCAGGTGTGTTCTGTGCTCTGCAACTGTGTGGCCTAAGAGAAGAGTAACAGGCAACCATGAGTCCTTTCAAAACCAGTTAAAAAAGTTTGACAGTTTATTCAAAATAAACCACACTTCTAAGAAAAAGTCTTTTTTCCTTCTTGTTACAAAGGAAACGACTCACTTTCCCTGATACTTAGAAGAAAGGCAATTCCCAGGGCCCAGATTAAAACAAACAAAACCAGGAGGCATCTGAAATGAGGAAGCTTTCAGATAAGTTTAAAAAGAAAAAAAAAGGTAGGAATAAAAATCTATCACATACCCCTTAATGCACCCTTGACTGCAATTTCCCTACCTCTCTATTTATATGCATGGGGATTTAGCATAGCTACAATAATGGATTTATTCTAGTGTTATTTTTCCCCACTTGGCATTTAAGGCTTTCTCTCTCTTTTCTTTGAACGTGCTCGGAGTGCTGTCTGATCTGACGTTAAAAAATGGAAGCCGGAGAGGCAGGACTGAGAAAGGGCTCAAAGTTGAACAAAACAGAGGTTTCCTGGAAGCGGCAGACTCTGAGTTGGGCTGCCGAGGTGCTCACATCTTTCCGCGCCGGGTTCGCCTCCAAGAGGCCCGCCGGCGCCCCTCACGTCCGCAGGCGTGCGCTCGCGTCCCCGAGCCGGGCTCCGGACCCGCTGCCTCTCCCCGCGACCGAGGGCCATTTGCGGCGCGTGGAGGAACCCGAGGGCGCGTGCCGCCACCGCGGGGCTCACCTGCGCCTCCCGGCCTCCCGCCCCGCGCGGCCCGCCGCCGCCCCGCCCCGGCCCGGCTCATTGGCTGCCGCTCCGAGGGGAGGAGAAGGGGCGGCCGCGGGGATCTCATTAGCGATGCGGACTCGCTCCTCCGCCCGGTAGTCCCGGACCCGGCAGCGGCGGGAGCGCGGCGAGCGGTGCTGCGGGAAGGACGCGCGACTCCGGCAGCGGCCGTGGCGGCGGCGGTCGCCCCGCCGTGGGAGGCTATGGGGGCGCGTGCTGGCTCCCGGTGCCCGGCCAGCGGCGGCTCGGAGCGCCCTGCCCCGGGGCTGTAGGGAGCCGCCGTGGATCAGTCACTCGCCGAAGACCTCCGGGACCCGCTTGTCTCGGTCCTCGGCTCGCCCTGCTTCTCCCGGGCGCCCGGGGCGTGGAAGAGGAGCCGGACTCCGAGCACGGCGAGGACCATGGGGAGAGCGGCCGCCGCAGGAGGAGGTGCTGGAGGGGCGCGCCGGTGGCTCCCGTGGCTGGGGCTCTGCTTCTGGGCGGCGGGGGCTGCGGCTGCCCGAGGTAAGCGCCGGGCGGAGCGGGCGGCGGGGCCCGGGGAGAGGCGAGGGGACGACGGCGAGACCCAGCGGGACCCGCGCCCATGGCGCTGGCTTCCCAAGTTGCGCGCTGCACCTCTGCGAACGCGGACCCCACAGGGTGGGAATCGGGCGGAGGACCTCGGAGGGGACCGCTGCCTCCCACCCCAAGTTTGCGATCAGCCGCAATCCTACAGGTTGCTGTGACCGGGGCCCCTACCCTTGACGCCCACCGCCTGCTCCGTTTTCCGAGCCCTCCCCAATTGCTGCAGACCGGGGTACCCACCTCTTCACTCCAATCTCGCTCTCCCGTGCCCTCTGCACTTGCCTGTAAGACGAGAGACCACGGGTGGGCGCGCACTGTGGTGTCCGAGAGTTCCTGGGAGAGGGGCGGGGTGATGGGAGCCTCTGTAGGGTGGGCTTGAATGGAGAGGGAGCCTTTTCCCTTTGGGGAGCGACACCCAAGCTGAAGTCCGCTGAGCTTGGCAACCCACGGGCGACACTAACCCGAGGTCTTAGCACTGGGCTTTCTTTGGAGGAGGCCGCTGTGTGCGGGAGCCCGGGAGAGCTGTGTGCACCCCCCACGATTAGCTGTGCTCGCCCTGCGGAGCCGGGATAAGCATTTGGCCGGAGGCCGCTCACCCGGCCGCTACCCGGTGCCGCCTCCAGCTAGGGAGCTAGGGAGCGCAGGGCTCAAACCGCCGCTTCTTGCTGACTTTGAAAGACAAGCCCCGTTTTCCTGGATCCTCCGGACTCCAGTAGAGTGAAATGTTGCAACTGGTTTCACCTCCACTGTGAATGAGAACCGGGAGCATCAAGTTAAAGCTAAATCCCGCCGACTTGTTTTGAAGACGATCAGAAGCGATTTGAGACATAGCTTGAGTATTGTGGCTTTACCTTAGAAATAATCCCGAAGCTTCTCCTTCCCGCCCGTCTTTACCTTTCTCCTTCCCTGTGTGCCATCCATTAGGTTTAGAATATGTAATTGCACTGAATGATTTACCTAACGCTTGTCTGGCAAGAGGGAGGAACTGAGCTGACCGCCTCACCTTCTGCTCTCTTGGCTATCCTGAACATAATGAGTAGCCGGGAGACAAGAGGGAGGAAGGGGCTGGCGACAATCATAAAAGAACCAACGTAATCTAATTTTTACAACGGCCAACGGTGTGTTAAAAGCAGTCAGGATGCCTAGAATGAAGAATTAAAAAAAAAAAAAGAAAAGAAAAAGGGAAAGAGGTAGATAGAAGCTTTGTTTATGGTCCTGTTCAGTGACAATTTGCATTTCATTGACTGAAAACTTTTTTTTGTTGTTGTTTTTGTTTTTGTTTTTGGTGGAGCAGGCTTCTTAAAAGGCAGCAAAGGTTTAAAAATGAGCCTCGGTGATTGCACACTCTGGGTTCTGGTGAAGCCTGGTTCTTTCCCTTTGCTGGAAGAAGCACAAGCTTCAGCCATTTAATTTACTATGGAGAATGCCTCCTTGCAAAGTCAGCTCTGAGTTGGTTTTAATACACTGTTCTGGGGAAAAAGCGGGCCTTTTCTTTTCTAAATTTTCTAAGTGTCTGAATTCCCAGTTGCTGTTTGATGTGGAAATACCTAAGAGCACCTGACTCTGAGTACTGACCCCTTGGAATTTGGTTGGTGGAGTTGTATTGAAGCTAGCCCCCAACGAGAGGTGGGGACATGCCAGAAGCCTCTTGGATGGAGTTTTGCTGGCTGTGAAAGTAAGGCTAGCACCTCTTGTCTGCAAGCTGTTCTTTAAAGGTCTTCTAGAAAACATACTGTACACTCTGCAGGCTTATTTACAACAAAATGTCTTGCACAGATCATAGTAATGTTCAAGACACATGGAGTAGAGCAGTAAATCTGCCTAATATTTCCCTTGTAGTATTTTATGTTTTTGGGGGGGGGTATGAAGCCCGTTCCTTAGCATCTGTCAGGGATTCTATATGAAATGAGTCGTAAGCCAGCTCTGGAACCTGTGAAGCTGCATGCACCTGGTTTTGGGCAGGTGGGCACCATGGAGTTTTCAGAACAAAGGGTGTGTTTCAGTGATCCTTAAGTTCTGCCCATTCATTAAAAGCAGGATGAGTTGCACTCTTGTGGTATGTTTGTTGAGTCGTCTCACCAGACTCTGTGGGGTTAGCCCCAGGTTGTTCTTCTTTATCCAATGAAATAGGTGGTTTTTTTTGGCAAGTCTTTCCATGTTGATTTGAACCAAGGTATTCTGTCCCCTCCCCCCAAACCACAGGGTGTATAGAATTATGCAGTTTGCGTTGATGATCTAAGAATATTTAACAATTCAGTAGCATTTTCTTTATAATGACTTATGCTTTTGTTTGCAAGATGAGTGCACCAACTTTCTTTTTTTTTTCCTTTTCTTCTCCATACTTAATGTAAAACCATCTGAAAATCAGAGGGAGGTTTCAGGTGACGGGCTTTAAATGAATATACTGGAAGAGGAAGATGCTTGGGACAAAGGACTGCCCATAGAAACTGGTATGGCCCAAGGAGAAATGTTCTGGTTCCTTCCTTTGCAAACAAGACTTACCTTTTCAGATTTATGTTCCTGACTGCTGGCCTACTGTAAGGAAAGCACTTTGGTACCATGATTACTGTATATCTTAACACTTTCCAACTTAAAAGAAGGTTGTTTAAAAGTTATTCATGACCTGCCAAGTGCTAATTGAATCCACATCATGTTGTCATGTTGATTTGTTTTTGTTCTTTGAGAAAACGGGAGTAGTGCTGTAGATCTGGTTGTGATTCCCGTATTAGATACTGTACATAAAGATATCCTCATCTAAAGGCAGCGAGTGAGGTAATCTTAGATAGGCTAAACTTCCACACAGTTCCCTGCTTTAAAAAATGTCCTGGACAATGACACCTTCCTTATAATCGCTTTAGTAATGCAATAAAGGCAAGAGAGGTACACATTTATTTTCTGGGCATAATAGGGTCAGACCGTTTACACATACTTAAATCCATTTATCTACCTGGTTCATGTGTTTTAAAATCCATAGTCATTTCCTTCTTAACGAACTTTATATACCCCCCATTTCCCCCACCCCCCAATTCCCCTCTCTGGCCTTTCTCATTCTGCTCCTTTTCCTCAAAAAACTCTCCCTCCAGAGTGCTATGAGGAAAGTGCCTTTTCTCCCACTTTCCTCCCAGGAATGTCTTATTCTGACTTTTTGGGTTGTGCTTTTAGCTTGAACAGTCCTACGGCTGCTGGTTTTCCTGCCTGACAAAGTATTCTGCTCAAGAAATGCCTTCAAGTGGGGCAGTTGGGTGGCTCAGGTCTTCCCGTCCTGGGATTGAGCCTCACATCAGGCTCTCTGCTCAGCGGGATGCCTGCTCCCTCCCACTCCCACCCCCCACCCCCCCCACCCCGCCTCTCTGCCTACTTGTGATCTCTCTCTCTCTGTGTCAAACAAACAAATAAATAAAAAGAAATGCCTTCAAGTATTTTAGTTCTTAAGAAGAGATTATTTGTTCTAATCTGGCCCTTAGAAAGAAAGTTGTTCTTTTGCAGGGTCTTACTATGAAAAATAAATGGCTTTCCTCAGTCTTTGACAGGTGTGTGGTTCTAGAAGTGGTGGCCCATAGGGTGGGAAAACCTATGGGGCCGGAATCCTCCTTGAGCTCTCAGAACTGTACAACTGGGTGAGTCAGGTAGCCCCAGACCCTGCCTCTTACTAGTTAGGGAAGCACGTTTCTCTCTATCCTGACTTTGTGGTCTGCCTTTACTATGTATAGTACCTAGCTTAAAATGTTGCAACTCTAAAGATTTTCTCAAGGAATTAGTTGTACAGGAGGTAGTGAATATTTGATACCATCTCTTGTGCCTTTTCTTCTTTTTTTAATATGAAGGTTAGAGACCCAGGCTACACACATTCACGTCTAATCCGAAAGACAGGTATATCTACAAAGAAAGTTATATTCTGTAGCATCCTCTTAAAGAAGGTGGTAGTGGAGATAACAGGTGTCCCTGTAAAGGACAGACACTCACACTGACAAAGTCCCGATGGGGATGCATTTTTTTTTTTAAGATTTTATTTATTTACTTGACAGAGAGATCACAAGTGGGTAGAGAGGGGGGGTGTGGGGGGGTGGGGGGGGAGCAGGCTCCTTGCTGAACAGAGAGAGCCTGATGCTGGGCTCGATCCTGGGCTTGATCCCAGGACCGTGAGATCATGACCTGAGCTGAAAACAGAGGCTTAACCCACTGGACCACCCAGGCGCCCCGCAGATGCCTTTCGATTGCACTTTTGCCATTAATCCTAATCCCATACTCAGGAAAGTGCCAGCCATTGACCAGCCATGTCGTTGTCTTCTCTTCTGTCCTCCTCCCCGTCCTGATGACTTCATGAACTGATGGCATGACCACATGGCCAGCGGGGACTTGACTGTAGTGAGAAGGGCAAACTCTAGGTGAAGACCGCTGAGCAGTTCACCTCCCTCATTTGCTAAATGGCCGTTTTTGGCATGAGAACTCACCATCCGATTGCTGCCGCTCTTCACTTCATGCCTGTTCCTTAAGAGGAGGCATTTTTGTAGCCTTGAGTGCGAAGTAATCATAGCAGTTATTGTATCCAGTGTGTGCCATTGATTATCCTAAATGCTTTACATCTGTCAGCTCATTTAGTCTTTAAAATACCACTATGAGGGGATGCCTGGGTGGCTCAGTGGGTTAAGCCTCTGCCTTCGGCTCAGGTCTTGATCCCAGGGTCCTGGGAGGGATCGAGCCCTGCGGCTGGCTCCTTGCTCAGCAGGGACTCTGCTTCCCCCTTCTGTCTCTGCCTGCCTCTCTGCCTACTTGTGATCTCTGTCTGTCAAATAAATAAATAAAAACTTAAAAAAAAAATTGCACCCTGAGGTAAGTAGTATTCTCATAGGAAGGCAAAGAGGGCGGATATAACTTGTGCAAGGTCACAGAGATATGACAGAGGAGCCTGGATTTGAACTTACACCATCCTGCCCCAGAGCCTACAACAAGGACTGTTTCCTAAACTATGCCAAAAATAAAACGACCCTTATATTTCGGTGACAAAAGGACTAAAATTATTTCTCTATCACTGTGAGAGTTGTAGAGGAATTCAGAGTAGCTTAAATAAATCTATAAATACATTCAGATAAATCTCAGAGATTTGTGTTGTACGAAAACAACCACCCTCTCACCATTCAGCTTAATATACTTTGGGATTGGAACCACACTTAAAATTCTGAACGCCAGCTTCTAATATGATAGCTTGCCTTTTTTTTTTTTTTTTTTTTTCAATTTTGAATTTCAACAGAAAATATTACTCTGATTGAATGCGCCATCCATGGAATGGCAGATCCCAAGAGAGTATTTGTTGCATGTCTTGTATTTTTAGCCTTGTTTGCCGGCGAAATGTGGAGCATGAGATTTGAGAGTAGATTGTTAACACCAGAGGCTGCTGTTTCTGCTGTTTTGGGTACTCCTGCTGCTGCTCTTTCGAGGCAGATGGCTCGATTCATTTATAGAAAATAGATATTCGTTCTATTTTGCATTTCCACTTTGAGAAGAACTTTTAATTGTTTGTGCCACATTGCGTCGTATGGCCTTACCGGGCGCACACCCATGCTGTGCGTAGATAATTTTCAGAATTAGGCGGATGTTTACGTATTCCCTTTGGACTGCCTTAGAAATCTGCTGTGAACTCTGCGGTGCTTTTGCAGTATATTCTTCTGAAAGCGGGCGTGCGTGTGCAGGACAGGACGGGGTGTGAACCGCGTCTGCTGTGCTGCATCCCCTGTCCCTCCCCACCGACTTCACTGAACTAGAAATTGGCGGCAGGAGTCCTGGGTTGTGTTTCTGGGGCTTGAGTAGAAACAACACCACCTATGTGATGCTTTTCAGGTATATCAAACCACTCCAGGACTCAGAGCATTTCCTGATGTTGTTACTAACAAGACGAACAAGGCGAGGCCCGAATTCTTCCTCTATGACCAGTTACTTTCTTCATAAATAAGGAAACTGGAAAGCCAAAAGCTGCCTTCCAAGTTTGGTCAACGACAGCTTCACTTAATGCAGATTTTGACTCTCTGTCCCCAAGTTTCTGGTTCATAAGGTGCAGAAGGGCCTTCCTCCCCAGAAAGAGAGACCTTAGCACGCCAGTATCCCACCCACCCAAGCTAGCATTGTAAGGCTAAGAGGAATCATGGGGGGGGGGGAGCATCACTGCAGCAATGTGAAACTTGAATAAGAATGAATTTCTCAGATGCTTTGTTGGTATCTAAAATCAAATGTTGTAATTTCTCAAATCGGGTGAGTTCACGGCAAAGTAATCCTGCAGAAATTTCAGAAGGTAGGTGGTTGGCAGGCAAGCCTGGGAAGAAATCTTTCTGCATCCTTCAAAGGCTCAACTCACGCTGGCGTAGCTGTGTTTTGTGTAATATCATTCACAGATTTTGATAACTTACTATAAAAGCAAATTTATTTTCTAAATATTGGATGAGAAATTTGCCTCTGAATATATTTGTGTGCGTGTTGTCGGGAGTAGTGTGAAAGTGATTTGGTGGCTTCTGCTAGCCACAGTACTTACTTAGGACTTACCATCTTTGTTTGAATTTAATTTAATAAAATCTACTCGGAGAGGAGGGGAAACCAAATGATCCTGGGTTATGGAAGCTAAGCTGGTAATATCTTTGAAACTCACAAATCAGTGCTTTTCAGATGTTAATGTGCATGTGAATCACTGCAGATCTCCTTCAAATGCACCTTCTGATTTACTCAGCCTGCGGAGGGGACTGAGGTTCTGCATTTCTCACAGGCTTCTAGATGACCCCATCCAGGGACCCCATCCCTCTTTGAGTTGTAGGGCTGTATGGGATAGTAATTCAGAGTTTGTATTTTCAATATAGTTTTTCATGTGTGAGGCAGTAAGGAGTGGAATTCGGTGTAAGTCTATTTTTAAAATGCCAACAGAGGACGAGGCCAACACAAATGTCAGTTTTAACTCAGACAGACACGCAGCCACTCATAAAACGAACACATTCAAGAACTCCATTCTGAGATGATATATAGTCCAGCTTCCAGCATTTATAAAGACAGATGCACTATTTGGAAAGTCTTGAAACCAGTTTTGAAGGAATTGAGGATGGATATTTGCATCTAATTTATTGCACGTAATAAAGAGGAACCTGAGTCCCCGGGACGTTGAGCAGTTTGCCCAAAGTCAGATTTTTGTTAATAAGAAGCTTTTCTACTCCTGCGATCACTTCTTCATTCTATCATATCTCTTGACTGTAGGTGCCTGGAAAATGATCTGGAATTCAGGATAATGAGAGAACGAGGGTATAGTTAAGGAAGAGGTAGAGTAAAACCAGTTGGTTCAAAACAAAAACAAAAACGAAACAGAGCACTGTTCACAGAGCGTACTGAGGCTCCCCAGCTAGCTGGGTTGTTGCTCTCAGGGCATTGTGTAGGAGCTGGTGTTTGGGGTCTTTCTCTCTGCTGCAAGGTAGCTCCCTGTACTTGAAGGGCCCATTGTGCTTGCCATTACTCACCCAGCCCCTGGCAGTTGTTGTCCAATAGCCTACACCAACCAATATTTGACTCCGACCTCATTTTGTTAAGGTATGAATACTATTTAGGTGGAAGTTCCTAGAACGTATTCAATATTGTGATAAAATAACTTAGGAAAGTTTGATTGCCAGAGAAAGAATTAAATGACTGTAAGAGAATATATATATATATATATATATATATATATATATATATTTTTTTTTTTTTTTCCCCCCCTTGAAGGGTTGGAAAGCCTCTATGCCTAGACAGACTATTCTAGAAATATGGTTAAGTGTAAGAGTGACACTCTTACGGATGAGTTTTTTGAGTAATCGTTCATTTGCATGGGACTTGACACTTTTAAGGGATGTTCACAAGTGTGATTACTCTGTATTTGCACATCCGCCCTGATCGCGAACAGATGATAAAATTAGATTTAGAGATTCTTCAACCAAGGCCAGACAGGGAGCAATAAATAGTACCAGGCCTAGAAGCTGAGTCTCCAAATGGCTTCTGGGCCTTTTGGACTTCTTTACCTTGTAATTCTATTTTCTTACCGGATGGACTGATCAGACCCGAGCCGGATGACACAGCATTTTGCTGTCATTACACTTGAGACAGGGCCGTGGATGGTGGATGTGTGAACATGTGTGAAATACATGAATAAAAATTTTGGTTGAGGGGGAAAAAAAAACGGTAACCTGTATTGCTTTTCCGTCTATTGGTATTACACTTCTCATGGTTATAAACAGAGGTGGCCCTGCCTAGGAAGTGTGTCAGAAGTGATTGGAGGGAAGTAAAATTGTGACTGTATCACTATGACGTGCTATGGAGTAGGTTGTATGTCAGATATTCTGAGACACTTGCCAAGCAATAAGATGTTCTTAATCAAAGGAATGAAAGTGTTCATTAGGGCGCCTGGGTGGCTCAGTGGGTTAAGCCTCTGTCTTCAGCTCAGGTCATGATCCCAGGGTCCTGGGATCGAGTCCCGCATCGGGCTTTCTGCTCTGCAGGGAGCCTGCTTCCTCCTCTCTCTGCCTGCCTCTCTGCCTACTTATGATCTCTGTCTGTCAAATAAATAAATAAAATCTTTAAAAAAAAAAAAAAAAAGAAAGTGTTCATTAAAGTAGGTAAAAATCACAAATTAGTCCTCTGGTTTTATTTTTGAAGATGCCATTATAAGCCAGACATTTTAGAAATAGAACACAAGCCCCTCCATCTGCATCTAAATACCTTATCTTTATTATTAATTTTGAGTGTATGTGCTTCATTTTTTTGTTCTGCTTATACTTTTAAAGCAAGATTAAAGTCTTTCAATTTGTATTTGAAGGTAGTGCTGTGGCACAAGGCAGTTGGACTTCCAGTAATAATTTTCATCAGTGTGTCTTCAAGAATTTTCCAGCCTGTCTTTAAAAAAAGAGATAGGGCCAAAAAATACAGACCACCGAATAAAATTCTTTGCCAGGCAATATAAAATTCTTTGAAAACCTGTTTTCAAAGGGGCTGGAAAAAGTTTAACTTTCCTGCATCTAAATCGACAACCCTTGTATCTACCTTAGTCTTGGGACCAGAAGCTACACTGATTACATCAGATTTCCAAAGTTGTTTTCCTACGGGAAAAAAAAAAAAAAACCAAAAAACCAAAAAACCACACAACAAAAACAATCAGGAGGTTTACATGTTTTGTCAGTGTGAGGTGTGTGGGTGGGATATAAGTGTTCAGAGGTTTGGTTTAAAGAAATGAAGCTGAATAAAAGATTTGTCATTAATTTCTTTGTTTCTTTTTTAAAATTTTACATTAGGGCAAAAATAAAGCAAAAAAAAAAAAGATAAAAAAGAAAAGGAAAACTCATACAGCCCATTTAATATTTTTTCAAGTTTATCAGACAGCTTGAGGTGCATTTCGACCTCTGGACTGGTACTGTGGAAAGACAGCTCTACCGTATCACATCCTGCAGCAGAGTAGACCATCACTTACATAGGCAATTATTAATAATTGTCAAGTTGATAAGTGTTTTAATGCATGGGTATCTGCGTATATATTATATATTAGTGGAATGTCATATATCATCCTTATAGCAAACTTAGATCATTAAAGTTCTATGCTGTTAATTTAAATGACATTAATAACACTTTTATGTGAGATGTCGATTTAATTTTGACTTCTGAGTCAGCTTCTTAATTTAGGTACTCCCATTCTCTCTTTCTCCATGGTATCTCTCATCTAACCCCACATCTTTGTATTTTTAAACTTTTAAAAATTTATTTATTTGTTGAATTTTTCAAAAGAGATTTTATTTATTTATTTATTTGACAGACCGAGATCACAAGTAGGCAGAGAGAGGCAGGCAGAGAGAGAGGAAGGGAAGCAGGCTCCCTGCTGAGCAGAGAGCCCAATGTGATGCGGGGCTCGATCCCAGGACCCTGGCATCATGACCTGAGCCAAAAGCAGAGGCTTTAACTCACTGAGCCACCCAGGCACCCTGTCTGTATTTTTTTTAAAGATTATTTGAGAGAGAGAGAGTGAGAGAGTGTGCATGCGCGGATGTGAGCACAGGAGTGGGGGGCAGGGAGAGAATCTCAAGCCGACACAGAGCCTGACGTGGGGCCCAATCTCATGACCCTGAGCTGAAACCCTGATGCTTCACCAGCTGTGCCACCCGGGCCCCTTGTCTGTTTCTTCCTCAAGTCACTTGCTTCTCCTTTAAGCAGTGTGATGAGCCTCAGAAGTGCGTGATCACGTGTCCTTGAACATGTTGCTTTGTTCTCTGTTTTTTTTTTTTTTTTTATTTCTTCTGTGAGAAAAAATGACTAAATCACCTTTAAAGTGCCTGTGTGCTCTTAACATTCTATGGCGCTCTCCATTGTTTTCAGTCCCTTTCATTCACAGTGTTTTTTATCATTCCAGGAAGCATTTCTTGGCATTTTAAGTATGCAACAAAACCTTCAATAAAAAATGCTGTGGAAGTAGTATTTTCAGGACAAGTTAGTGGGACTTCAGGAAGGATGGTGGTAAGCCTTGACTTAGCCATTTTGAGGAATGTACCAATACCATAAAAAATTTAATTCCAGGTATCAGTTTCTCTTCAATCAGTAGTTGTAAACTAAAGCCTACATGAGCAGTTCTAGCAACCGAGGTGGGTTTGCATGGAAAATGGCCGAAAGGGTTAGGACCCCCCTCAACCCCACGGTGGCTCATTTTTGCTCAGTGGGGGGCAGGTACTTACGGTTGCTAGAGTGACTGATTTTTTTCTTTCCAATAGAAACGAGATTTATGAAATTTTATGTTTCCAGGTTCCAAGTCTTCTCACATTATTTTAATAAAACATCTTTGATAAACAAAACTCACTATGTAGAACACTCGGTCTTCTGGTTTGTCTCAGTGACCTTGATGTATTTTGTGAAGACATTGAAAGGATCCAGGAGACAATCTCTTCTCACATTCAGTACTCCTCTTTCTTTGAGCTGCGCTTCTAAAATGTCGTCTAGCTTTGTGGAAGGGCACTGCCTCAAAGCAGAAGACAGAAAGCATTTATGTGACCATCCGTTTTATGTTTGATAAACATTAATTTGATCACCCAGTTTCTATGTACTTCTGTTTCCCACTTGTAGAGGAAAATCATAAAATTACATCCCTGAATAAAACCCTAAAATTTCTAGGCCAAAGCCCAGATTTTTACAAGAACAACCAAAGTCTAGAGAAGCAAAGTAGCTTTCTTGACTTTTATAGGTCTTCTCATTGGTGCTTGCCTGTGAGTCCAGTTCTTCACTTTCTCAATGTCATTCTTACCTCTTTTCCTTTCCGGGGCTATAATAACAAAAGTGATCAATAGAGGCACAGAAGAATTCAAAAGAAATGATACCAGAAGACTAAAGACTATTGATCATTTTTCCTCTGTGTTAAAAGATGTCTTCCTTTTATTTAAAATGTTTGTATTTTTCTAAACACCTTTGAAATAATATAGATTTCTCTTCTTGGCTTAGTTCTTAGAGAACGTTAAGGTTTTGATTTGAGGGGCTCAGGTTAGTTCAGTGTAGCAGAGCTAATTAATATCATACAAAGGATTTACATTATGGGTTTGTTCCATGTTAGGAGGAAATTTGGGGTGACCTTAAGCTTTTGTCTCAATTACTCCTGCATCCTTGGAAATAAATGTGTTCAGTATGAACAAATACCAGTATCGAGGATCTACTACAATCACTAGTAGGTCCTAAGTACTTTGTAAATGTCATTCCTTTAAAAATCTGTACACAGGAAAGAATATTATAGTAACTGCATTTCCACTAATTGTGATATTGGTGCCGTGAGTTACGCTTTACACAAAGGATATGGTTTTAGAAGGGCATTTGCTGCACAGCTACAAATTCTTATCTGGGTAAATAAATCACTTCCAATTTCCAGTTTTCCGTGTGTAAAGCTAGGTCTTGAGGTGTGGTGAGAAAGTAACCTTTTCCAGTTTGAATGGTCCTCTGGGCCCGTTATGAGTTGGTGGTATTCAGGTAGATGTCAAGGTTGGACACTTAGGACACGGGGTGGGGCAGATTTCAAACGAGCATCAACATTTGACTTGTGGTTCTTCTAAGAGAGCTTTTGATGTTGGCAGCCTCGTGCTTCTGATGCCCACAAAAGGCTATAAATCTGCATTCAAAGAGAACGACTGGATATAAATTTAAAGGCTTCAGTTGCTCCTTCTCCTGGAGTCCCTATTTTTCCTCATTTTCAAGTGAATTTTGCCCGTCTGAAGGCTGGGATAACTTACACAAAGCCATCCCTGTGGTTGAGGCTGGAATCTCGGGTGACCGGATCATGGCGATGCTTCACATCCCAGCCACCTTGCTGGGCAAGTGTGAAACACACGGGGTTTAGTAAACTTCCGATTCTTGGAGGTTAGGTGTTGGAGTATTCAGGTTTTGTTATTTTATTTATTTTATTTCCTTTTTTTTTTTTTTTTTTTTTTTTTAAGCAATTACCAGTGAAGGCTTTTGCTGCTGGAAATGGTGGTCAGGTTTTAGACCAGCAAATCCCTGGTCCTCACCCAACGTTGTTTTCTTTCAAACCCAGCAGAAAGGCAGACTTCTGTAGTGTTGTCAGCCCAGATGGGGGAGAAAAATCTTACGCAGGTATTTTGAAGGTGTGTGGGCATATTAACCTTTTTTTTGTTTGTTTTAGCTTCAAACTGATGTTTAACAGTTTAAAGTATGTTTAAACAGTTTTATCGAGACACAGTAGATAAAAAGATGATCACCAAGTTGTTTATGTAGCCCTGGTTTATAGAAGTCCACATGGGTGTGATTTCAACCATGAAGACAGTGTCTCTCTGACAATCTCAGTCTACGGGGACCTCTAACTCAGAGCAGTCGAGTTGGAATCTCCTGGGGGATGACCTACTCATATGTCTTTAAGCTTCCCAGGTGACTCTCAGTTTGGGAAGGCAGGATTGAGAGCCACTGATTTCATGGGTGCATTGATTATGTACAAATACAGACTCTGATCTTGTTTTGAAATTTGGAGAATTGACTTGGAAATCACTGTCCTAGGGGATGGAAGGGGACCATACGCCATTTGCCTCCCCGTCTGTGTTAGGTGTCGTCTTTCCATGATGCTCCCCAGATGACTTGGATGAATGAAGCTGGATGCTGGCGCAACACCTTTCAGCCTCTGGGAGCCCGACTTCTGCTAGGAGGGGACAACTGGGGTATTACTAAAAGGGATGACATTATTTGAGAGGAATTAGGTATTAAGAACCCAGGTTTGGAGGTTCTACCAATTTTCCCTTCTGGACAAAAGCACAGGGCCCACAGATAGAGATTCCTATCCCCTTGAAATGTTATCGAACATCTCCTAGGCCCATGATGTAACGGATAAGTGGTCCTATTTATGAACGGATTAATATCTTTTTACTAGTCTTGGTGTCTGAAGGATATAGGCAGTGTAGCTCCTTCTGCAGTGTTGGGCAAAGTACCAGGCAGCACCACTGTTGTTGACGCAAAAATAAGTGGGGACGCCATTCCCATTCCAGGCATCTTGGTGTAGGAACTCTTCTGAACACGGATATTTCTAATAAACTGCCCTGTTCACAACTGCCAGTGGTTCCTTATTGGTCTGTGAATTCAAATACAAACTGTAAGACATTTTATATGAGCGATTAAAAAAAAATCAAATTAAACTGGGTATTTGTCCACTTAGCACCACGCATAAGAAGCAGGGCACGGTTGACATGTTAACTGTCAACATGTGTGTTTCTTCCATAATGCACCGCTTGGGTTCTTCTGCCCAAGCAATGCTCAACCTCTCCTTGTTTCTTAAAAAAAAAAAAACAAAAAAAAAAAAACCAAAAAAAACCCAGCTTCAATAAATATGTATGTACTTTGACACAGACACAGTTTACTTCTGCTTCTTCTTGAGATGTATTTAAATTAGAGTCTACATATTTCTCAGCAGTCGTTTGTCACAAGATTGTGTTTCATCTCTGTTATTGCGCATACCGTTGGTTCACTTCCCTCAGATACAATATTCCGTGGTGTGACTCAACCGTAATTGACTTATGTTGTTGCCGTCAGTGAAATTTGGGCTTGTTCAAGTTTTTTCTTTTTTCTCTTATGAAAAGTGCTCCCAGGAACTTTGTTAGGCATGGCTCCTGATACCCATTTTTAAGTGTTTCTTACCTATCTGAGAGGAGATTACTAAGACCTAGAGTGTGAGCATGTTAAATTTTCTGGACGATGCCACATCATTTTTCAGCAAAATGTAAGTTCTCATCATTTCCCATCAGCTACCATTGGATATTAATAGGCCTGGAGGTGTCTGCTCATTTTGAGTGGGTTACAATATGATTATCTCCACACGGACTTAATTTTCATATTTCTGATTGCTAATGAAGTTTAACATTCTTCATATATCTCATTGCCATTTATATTTCTTCGACAAAACACCTACTCAAGTCTTCTGCTCATTTTTTCCCTATGATTGTAGCTTACTCAATTGTAGTAGTTTTGAGTGTATATGTGTCATACATGTTCTATAGATATAAAATCTTTAATGTGTTATGTGTGATTGAAGTTTCTTCTAGTTTTTGTTTTTTCTTACTTTATGGTATATTCTAATAACTTGAATACTTTATGTTATTTTTCTCATGAACTTTAATCTCAGGTTTAATGTAATCAGTGTTTTCAGTCTTATTATGCTTAGCTCCTTTGGGTTGTGCTTAGGAATTCCTTTCTGAATGTAGTTAAATACATTCTCCTCGATCCTTAATTCACTATCCCTGAATCTTCCCTACTCCTAGAGATTAACTTCTTTTTGTTGAATACTGTGTTTCCATAACTTGACATCACTTCTGATACTGCACCAATCAGACCATATTCTGGTTTTTTTAAATATGTATAAGCCTCTCTTGCTCTTGATTTTTACCACCTGAGGTCAGAGGCAACTTTCTGTTGTACTGTATCTTCTCAACACCTAACACAGGGCCGTGTTTGGAATACATTAGGTTTCCAAGATATTCTGAATGCAGCACCAGGCAGGCAACAACCAAAACTTTTATGTAAGCTTATAAATATGTTCTGTCATTCCACCATTTTGGTGTATAATTCATTGTGATAGAATCATTGTGTTACTCCTTCTAACAAAATGTATGGGAATGGTAACACACTTCCACAAGTTAGCTGTTATCACGCTAGCCTCAATTAGCTGAAGAACCTGGTGTAAGTATACAAAGGTCCCACGTTGGGGCACCTCCGTGGCTTGGTGGCTCAAGCCTCTGCCTTCGGCTCGGGTCACCATCTCAGGTTCCCAGGATCGAGTCCCGCATGGGGTTCCCTGCTGAGCAGGGAGCCTGCTTCCCCCTCTCCCTCTGTGCTCTCTTTGCTTGTGCTCTCTCTCCAAGTTCTCTCACTCTCTGTCAAATCAACAAATTCTTTTTTTTTAAATTTTTTTATTTTTTAAAGATTTTATTTATATATTTGACACAGAGAGAGAGATCACAAGCAGGCAGAGAGAGAGGGGGAAGCAGGCTTCCTGCTGAGCAGAGAGCCCGATGTGGGGCTCAATCCTAGGACCCCGGGATCATGACCTGAGCCGAAGGCAGAGGCTTAACCCACTGAGCCACCCAGGTGCCCCAAATCAATAAACCCTTAAACAAAAAACAAAGGTCCCACATTAGGGAAGCTTTGCTGGGTTAAAAGTAGGCTGGGTCTCTTAGTGAATGATGCTGTATATTTGGAATCTGTATAATCAGAAGAGAACTTAAGGATTGTAGGCATTTGAGTTGAAGCTTCAAAAGAGGACAGTTATAGGAAAACAAGTGGAAATAAGGGGGTACCAGCTACAAAATGCTTTGGTTCAAGGGATGGCCTTGCAGTGGTTACAGTTCTGGAGTGAGCATTCCACCTTGCTCTTACTTGTAAGTCATGAAGGTGAACTCTTGAGTGTCTCCTCCACTGCTGGAAGCTTCCAGGCAGGAGAACATTGAGAGGCTAAGTCCGTGAGCCAGCAGGGCTGGCGGTGGGAGTTTCAGGAGGTGGCATTCTCTTTTCCATCCTGGAAGTCACGAATCGGCTAAATGGTTAGATTAGTGCAACTAGGGAGCCCAGGGGAGCTTAACTGTACTTACTCTGAGTGGTTCTTTTAGGTGCAAGTCTTTTTCCCCTTAAATTTGAAAGTGTGTGTTTATTAGAAGAAATCTGAAAATATAGGAAAGTATTAAGGAGAACAAAATCCCAGTAGAGACACAAAAAATAATCACTCCGGGGAATTCTCCAGGTAGAAGCCGTATTCCTCACAGTGCTTCTGTTAGTTAGTCTGTAAATCCCTGTTGTTCCTCTCTGTCTCTACCGTTTTGAAAGAGGAACAACCAGTTATCTGAATACTAAACCAAATACTTCAGTTCTTCTGTTCTTATCTTTTCAGAATGTTGACATCTGGGTAGCAGATTCTGATTCTCCCTGTGACATACCTTCAGTGCTTTGGATAATGTGAGAACAGCACATATTTTGTTATTTTTCGAACACAGGCCAGAGCTTCTGGACACCCATCGTAACTGCAGCACCCCAAGGCCCTTGACAGCAATGTCTCCGGAGAACTTCCATAATAGTGCTTTGTGTTTATTGAGCTGACTCGAAAGAAGACCACCAAATCATTTCTTAATCTCTCAGTATGAGGATGGTATGTGATTTGGTTACTGCTTTGACATTCAGAATGGCAGTTTTTGTTCTTTTTAACATTCCCAAGACAACTTTGAAGGATGCTTTTTCTACACCTGGTACGTTACCACGTATGGATTTTATCTCAGCATCAGGATGAGTCAGACCTTAGCTAATAAGAGTGCTT
Organism: Mustela nivalis; assembly: GCF_964662115.1. NCBI lineage: Eukaryota > Metazoa > Chordata > Mammalia > Carnivora > Mustelidae > Mustela > Mustela nivalis. The sequence goes on along the minus strand of NC_139039.1, from coordinate 10,831,939 downwards.
CTAACTATGGTAGACTGAGATAAAGAGGGATACATTTGTTTGGAATATTTGTTGTTCTTATGTGTATGCAGGCTGTCTCAATTGTGGTGAAGTCTATCTCTTGGTAGCCAGGAATAATCAGCAGTACATACAGTCAGGTTCTGTATTTTTTTTCTTTTCTTGCTAGAAAGAATTATGGAATTTTCATAGGTAAAATTAATGAAGATTAGAGCAGTTAGTCTTTGACAAGTGCCTTTTGTACTTTCTTCTTAAGCTGATTTGTCAATAAAATGCATCTGAAGTAAATAAGATGTAGAAAATAAAAATCTGAAGACCATATTTTTTGGCAATGTGTGCCTTAACATGTTTTCAATGCGTCTCTCCCCTCACCATCACCACCACCTCCCTTAGCTAAAATCCTCACCTCCAAAATGAGAGCTTCTGAATTTCCTAATCTACACAAATGTTTTCCCCAATGTGTGCATATCTGTAATGGTATCAGAGTTTCATAGCTGGTGGTCATCTGCGTAGTGAGTTGGATGCCTGTTTATGTTTCCATATAAAACACCTCGATGACAGGCTGGTTGTTTTCTGAATCTTTGCAAATACTTGTGGTTTGGCACATTTTAGTAATTCAAGGAATAAACGAATAGATTAATGGATGAGTGGTTACTAAGTACAATGAATATTTGTGTGTTAATGGAGCTCTGGATTGCTAACTGTATGTGATCATGAGACGGACAGCTACGTGTGCCGTTCAGTATGGTAAATGGTTGTCATATATGTGCTTTAATTCCTGCAATAACTGTGTCAGGTAAGCATTATTATTTGTTTCCAAATAAGGAAGTTAAAACTCAAGTATACTTTCCCAAGGCCATACTCGTAACAGTGGATTGGGGGGGATTGGAGCCCAGGTCAGGTTAGCTCTAACACATGTAGGCTTTTCTGTATCCTATCAAGGTGCCTTCCAACTTTATGATGAAGATTCACACGAGTGTCTGAGATTCTTTGGATAAAACACTCCCGTGCAAGCCAGCTGTGGTTAGTTTTCCCAGCCATTTCTTAGTTACCAGATATGGCACCCCTTCCCTAAGTGAATGTGTATTAGGATCTATCCTTTGGTTTGTCCTTGGCTATTGTCTCTCGTATCAGCAGTTTATTGATTATAGTTTTTCCTAATATGTAAATGTCCTTGAACACCAGCCCTGTTCTCCTCTTTGGTAGTGGATACAGCAAGCATGAAGGAGGCTGACTCTCTGGGGCTCTGCTGGTCCTGTAAGCCCACATCTTCTGCTGGATAGTGACTGGGCCCTAACTTGCATGGTCCTTGCTGTTTCGGGGTCGATGCTTCCTGTGCACTAAGAGAAAATTGCAATAGTAAGCTCTCTGCCACGGAGTCTGCGTTATGTATGACTGACCTTGCTTTGGGCAAAGATGGTACTTGAGTTGATGTAGAACTGATAATAGTTGGTAATATTAATTATAGACCAAATGATCACCTCAGGTAAAAATCAGTTGCCTGCATTTCCAACTGGGCTTTTATTGCCTGAGACTCACTACGAGAATTCGTCTCATTGGCGGGTGGTATTTGGGCAAGAGAATGGACGTGTATTCAACACCCATGTGTGGTGCTAGCCAGATTGCAGGGCCTTTTTTTATTTAGTTCTCGAAAGGAGGAAACTGAGATTGCAGAGGAAATAAAATTGGAAGATGTTAAATGAGCTCTTTTGGGATCATGCATATTATAAATGATCTGAATTTTTTAATTCTCCCAAAAAACAATTGAGTATGTTTACTGTATGCATACATTATTTTTGACAAGCAGTGAAGAATAGTGATAAAGCACACAGTTCCTCGAATCAGACCATTTGAGTTTGAATTCAGTTTTTAAAGATTTTATTTATTTACATGATAGAGATCACAAGCAGGCTGAGAGAGAGGAGAAAGCAAGCTCCCTGCTGAGCGGGGAGCCCCATGCGGGGCTCAATCCCAGGACCCTGGGATCGTGACCTGAGCCTAAGGCAGAGGCTTTAACCCACTGAGCCATCCAGGTGCCCCTAGAATTCAGTTTTTAGCACTTATTAGCTGTGTGGCCATAGCAAAATGGCTTCAGCTCTCTGTGTTTCCATCTTGTTACCTGTAACATGGGGATAAGTGATAGAGGTATTCCGAGGATTAATTAATACAACCAAAGTATTTAAAAATAATTCTGATACATAATCGTATTTATTACTAGGACTACTGTATTTGAGTGACTGTGTTGGGAACGGGGATCTAGAAATAAGAACTATTACAACTGCCATCAAGAGTCTTACAGTCTCACGAGGGGGTTGGCAGAATAAACCTTACAGGGCCTTGTGGGAAAAGAAACCACAGTGTTGGAAACCACACCTGCCCACCCCCCCCCCCCAGCCTTGGAAGTGCGAGTGTACCCCCAGGAACTGATACCCGGGCTGAGTGATGGATTTTAAGTCGATACGTTGCGATATTAGTTCCAGAAGTGTTGTTCCCTTCAGACTTGCCACAAAGGTTTGGGCAGAGGCAGTGCCTCAGGTTGTGTTTTCCAGCGTCGGACGCCCGAGTGCCGTGTCTCCAGGTGCTGTGGCTGCCCCCCCCATCACGTCGGTAGTTCATTTTTTACCTTTTCCAAGTGAACACTTGAGGCAGACAGATTTACTTTTTTTCCTCCTCTCTGAAATAGAGAAGTGCTCTTTAGCACTTTTACCCTTTGAAAATATAAAATCACTCAAGGGCTTTCATATTTTCAAAGGGCAGAAGCAACTTTAGCAAGAGAGAAGGGTGCGAAAAGCTGACTGATCTTTTTTTTTTTTTTTTTTTTAAAGTGCTGTAATGAAAACATGTATAAGACATATCTTCCGGGCCCTTATGTGTGTGTGTGGACGCCGCTGAAAAGGTAGACAAGGGAAGGAGGTTGAGAAGGAGAGAGGGGTGCGGATTTGGGAGAGTTAATGACAGATTTCTCTGTTGCGAGGATTTTTTTTTTTTTTTTTAATTTTTTCCCTTTTAAACTTACTGGAGAAGAAAGAGCCCTTATCCTTGCCCCTCCCTCGTGCCCAGGCTCATGCCAAGATAAAATAACTGGTGTCCCTCGGAATTTTAATGGAGGACACACCTGCTTCCTTCCTCGGCACTGATTTGCCAAATCACTGACCCCGGAGAAGGACAGCATCACCATCAGGAAGGTGGCAGTGGCATTCCTGAGTGAGTTTTGCCTCCAAAGTGACGGGTGCAGTTATGTCTCTTCGACAATGCAGAGGGAACAGTTCACATGTCAGGTAAGAAACAAATAACCGAGCCACCAGCCGGGCCCATTATCTTCCCTCCACACCACACCTGTGCACGGTAGGCACCTCTGGGGTGTCCGTCATTCGAAAGGGCCATATTTTACCCAATGAGGTGCTTACCACGAGCAGCCATCAGAATGATCTACTAACTCCGGCTCCGCTGGCAGGGCTGGCTGTCGGCGTTCTGTGCTGGATGGGCTGTTTGCCTTCTCCCCAAAGCGCGTACGACAAGGTATTATCTGCAGGCACAGTTTTACTTATTTATGTTTATTATCGAATTCACATGTGAACAATGGCCTAGGAGGTTGGTGGCGGTTGAGGTTCTGAAATGCTATTTGCGGGAAATGGTGTCTTCCTTTGGGTCCCCGGGGGCCATAGCATTAAGGCCAAGGAATTGCCCCAGACCCTCCTCATTGCAAGAAGACACCCACTGGCCGTTTGCAGAATGAGTTGGGTTGGGGTTTGCTAGAATCTAAAGCTGATAAGCAACACATTCTGCCATTTCAGGGACTCAGTGGTATTATCATGACTCTGACGCTCCGTCTCTCTCTCTCTCTCTACTCTCTTTTCTTTTACCTCTCTCTTCTAAGACAGCCTGCACTGCTGTAGTCGGGAGACAGAGAGAATGTTCCAAGTGGTCTAGTTACACTCTTCCTTGAGTTTACTACAGAGAAGCAATTAATTGTGAAACTGGGTAGGAGTTTATGATTCTGCTTCATATGGACTTGCCCGTCAAAGGGCCACTTAAAATTCATGCACAGTAGCAACTGTGAAGGAATACCTAAGACTCATAAATAAAGCAAACCTATCTTAATTTATTGCCAGTACCTTCTATACCCATTGAGCTATTCAGAACAGTGCACAATTGATGTTTCTTTCCTCCAGTTATTTCAGTAAAAAATGAACTCTATTTTATGCCACACAAGCATACTAATAAACCAGTGTTTTGCTGCTTATAAAGGCAAACTGTCACCTGTTAAAATATGTAACTGTCATAGAAAGATAAAAAAGGATCATTTAATAATGATGAACAATGTGCATGTGGCATAAATAGAATCCGAAAGGTAAACAGCAGTTTATTATGCTAGAGCCAGCCAGAGCTATCCCTCAGTGGAGGCTGTGTGCTCATCTTTGTATCCTTCCTTTTAAGGGAAACATAACCTGGCTGCACAATAATTCGTGTGTGCATGCGTGCACGTGTGTGTGCCTAACAGAGGCTCGTTACTGGTGCAAAATATGGACTTGCTTTTATTATGGGGGGAGTAACAGTTTTCAGACATATTTTCTTAACTCTGATGGGAGCAATCCCAAGTGCTCTGTGTTATTGTTTCCTAGTGCTGAATAATAGGGAGTGTTTAGAAATTTCATTTTGCTGGTAGGTGTGGAAGGAGGATGTTTTTAATTAAGCTCTTCAGCTACTTTTTTTCCCCCCAGTGTTGGAAGCCAAATATATCTCTAGCAAGAATATATCTGATGCTATTAAATAAAACCAGTGCTAGCAAAAATAAAAATGGGCTCGTTATAGCTACCTGGGTTTCTTGATCTCTTTTTATTGACCTTTACAAATAATACCTCCAGGGTACAGCAGTGAAAACTCTCCAGATTTCCTTCATGATGTAAGGGGACCATGGCAGGCGGTGGCACAGGGTTAAACTTTTGTACCTGCACAGTAAGTTTTAACAGTCCTGGGGGGAGGGGTTTGGGTTTAGGAGCAATTAGTAAGAGATGATAGTGGGACTTTTTAAAATTAAAAAATACTTCAGTTGTAGTCTATTAAACTCCAGGACATTCAAAGCCAGGAGAGTTACCAGGATAAGAGCTGCTTCTCTTCCACGGCTGTTTCTTCCCCCTGTTTCCAGTTAGCATGTATTTACATCGACTAATGTCTTGGAAACCACAATTATGGCTGGGTGAATAAATATTGAATGTTTTAAAGATTGTGTAAATATTTGCCCAATAGACAGCCCTGGCTTCTTAAATATTTGGCCTTTTATATTAGGCTCAATTTGAAATGATTTAAAAGCTTACTTAACTATTGAACACAGCCATACCAGCTTAAAAAGGAGGAAACAAAAAAGCGCCTTTTCAAGCATAGTTAAATTTAAAACATTGTATTCGGCAGGAAATAGAATTTTACCCAAATCAGAAGAGCTAAGGGGCACCTGGGTGGCTCAGTGGGTTAAGCCGCTGCCTTCGGCTCAGGTCATGATCTCGGGGTCCTGGGATCGAGCCCCTGCTCAGCAGGGAGCCTCCTTCCTCCTCTCTCTCTGCCTGCCTCTATGCCTACTTGTGATTTCTCTCTGTCAAATAAATAAAATTAAAAAAAAAAGAAGAAGAAGAGCTAAGATTGTATAGAAAGAATTAAGAAGGCCTTCGTTGGAAAGCACAGGGTGAGCTCTGGTTCCTGGGATTGGGAGCTAAGGTTGCTGGCATCCCAGCTCCACATTACAGTGCCCCCCTCGTGGGGAGATGCCTTGATCTAGAAATTTCATTTCTCAGCAAAATGCTTAAAATAACTGTGTTGTTTGCCAAAATGATTTATAGACCTAGAAAAAACAATCACTTAATAAATTCAAGGTAGAACCTTTGTAATATTAGGTACTGGAGCAAGACTGGGCCTCCTTCCCAGGTCCCATAGTTCTGTTAACCCTTCTACCAGGAATCTACTTCCCAAAGCCTCATTTTTATTATTCCCTCCCCTCCCCCACACCAGTGGAAAGCAGTTCTCTGGTGCCTTTAAATGGAAGTATACATTCCTTCATAATGTCATTTGGCCTCAGTGACTCTTCTGGTTTCATCTACCGTGTACTTTACACTTCAATCACAAAAACATTCCCTGAACTTTTCCCAGCTCTGCAGCTGTGCATATGCTTTTTTTCCAAGACACAAATTTGCCTGACCTTTCTGTCAGGCTGGTGAACTCCTACTTCGTCTTCTAAGCCCATTTCAAAGGTGAGCCCCACTGGAAATTCTTCTCATAATTCCACAGAGCGGAGTGAATCACTCCTCTCTGAAGCCAGTAGTTAAAATCTGGCATTTGCTGTATTAAGTTGAAATGAATAGATTGCCTGTTTCTTGTAAGTTTGTAGTAAACTTTAAGTGATTGTGTGTGTATGTGTTTAAGGATCTTATTTATTTGAGAGAGGTGTGTGTGTGTGTGTGTGTGTGTTTAAGGATTTTATTTAGTTATTTGAGAGAGAGAGCAACACGCCAGAGAGAGCATGAGCTGGGTGAGAGACAGGGAGAAGCAGACTCCCTACTGTGCGGGGAGCCCAGTGATGCTTGGAACTCTTGGGATCATGACCTGAGCTAAAGGCAGATGTCTGCCTAACCGACGGAGCCACCTGGGCACCCCAGCAGATTGTGTCTTATTCATCTCTGCAGCACATCACAGAGACTTAATAAATTGTCATTTTTCTTTTTAACTAGTAATGGGCTTTCTCATTCAACCTAGTGGTGATGAAACTCCAAATCTGTGGCTTTGTCTCCACACATTATGACTTTAGACTTTAGAAGAGCATCTGACTATTAAGCCTTGATAACAGTAAGAGCAGATACGAGAAAACAAACCAAACACGCAAACTGACCTTAGGAGAGAGAGAGTGATGTGCTTGATGTTTTCCATTCTTCCCATCCTCCTGGATGATCCGCGGTTGACCACCGACTTGACTTGTGGCTGGCTGTCAGCAGATTTCCTAGCCTGTAACCTTCTCGTTTGACAAATGAGAGTGAATAACGCCATTCTTTCCTTCTGTACTGGATACCAACGCCACTGGTCTAAAATTGCCACAAATTTATCTGAAAATGATATTTACATGTGGCTTTTTTTTGGGGGGGAGGCAGTAATTAATACCAGTATTCAATTTAATGTACTTCCCAGAAAAAAACAAAACCCAAAACACTTTGTGTTTTTCTGAGACAGGGCTTACATGGGTCTTCTTCTTTTTGGTTCAGGGGGAAATTTAATCAAAGCAGGTCATGTGATTTTTAAGGGACGGTGACATTTTGGGGAGTGAAAGCGTGGGCTCATTTATATCCAGCCACAGAATATACAGACTAAATCGACAGCACAAGCTGTAGCTTATCAATTCATTGATCTCTTCGCTCGGGCACTGCAGATGTTTTAAGTGCACGTGAGCGGAGGGATAAAATTCCCACACAAGCCTTCAAAGTGGAGTTTGCAAGAAGATCTCTTGGTGTGCAGGAGCAACATAGGTTTTCCTGTGAAATATTTCAAGTACATACAAGGGCACAGAGAATACTATATTGTGATTATCCGTGGTCCCTGTCCCAAGCTTTGTCAGACATCTAACTTTATATCTAGAAAATCATCAAAGGTATTACGCCTTTAAAATATATAAGACACAAATTGGCTCCTGTGCCCACTCAGGCTATAGCAGGACCGTCCCGTGGCACATGAGGGGCTGGGGGGAGCGGGGTTGACACAACCTGCAGGGCTCCCGGGGACTGCTAAGGCATGTTCTTGTCTTAACTCATAGATATGAAATGAGCAGATGGGTCCTGTTTATTCCTGCAAACAAACAGTACCTTGAAAATAGTGCTAATGAGGCAAGCATAGATGAAACCAGAAGAAAACAAGAGTGATGTGCTTTTTCAGGTCTGAGTGCGTGCTCCCTGTGTTCTGAATTGTGAGGGAAAACAGTAACAATCAAATCAGGTTTGACAGAATGTCAGCCAGATCATTTTCAAGTGACCTTATTTGACTACAGTGAATAATAAATCCTGCCTTTAGTTTATATTTATATTTATATTCAGACTCTTACCTAATCATAGAGGGAAACTATTTATTTCCATATTATCAATCTAAGTATGGGACTATAATGACTAGTAAGGCATATTATGTTACCTTTCCTTTCCTTTCCTTTTATTATTATTATTTTTTAATACTTTATCTTTTAGAGCAGGGGTTGGCAATCTTTTTCTGAATAAGGGCCAGATAGTAAACATTTTTGGCCTCACTCTACTTAGGCTTGAAGCCATAGGTTTGCTCACAGAAACTTAACTCTGTCAATGAAAGCAACTGTAGACAATCCATTAGTGAATGAATGAGTATGGCTGTGTTCCAATAAAACTTTATTTAGAAGAGCAGGCAGCAGTCTGGATTGGATCTGCAGGCTGTAGTTTGCTGACCCCTGTGTTAGAGATGCATACAGAAATGCCTATGGAAATGATACGATATCCGGGATTAGCATCAAAATGCTCTGGGACTGTGGGGGAAGTGTGTGGAGATAAAGACAAGAAAACATGGTCTATATGTTGATAACTGTTGAAGTTGAGTGACGGTCTTATGAGAGCTAATTACATATTTCTGACTGTGCCCGTTTAAACTTTTCGTAAGAAAACCAGCCTTCAGGGCATTAGGACAGACCTCTTTTTTTCCCCCTCAGAGTGTTTTAAAATCAGCATTCGGTGCAGTAGTTTATAAAATTTCACTATTTTTGATGACAAATGCTTAGGAACTTATTTGAGGCTTCTTTAGGCCAAAAAGTAATTGGCTAGATACTACTGGAAAAAAAGTTTATTTTCCTTTCCTTGGTAAAAAAAAGTTTATTTCCCTTTCCCTTTCCTTGAAGTAGTATGCCCCAAACATTATGGCATTCAAGTGAAATGCATTCCTCTGCTGACAATTACTGTTGGAAAGCTGGGTAAAAAATATCAAAGCGTTCAAGGAACAAGTATTAGAAACTTCACCACATGGGAAGTTTGTTACATAGTTAGGTAGAAGTACAGAAGTTTCAACATCTCAGAAGTTATGTTGTTTGTTAGATTATGTTCTAATAGTGAAATATATAAAGATCTGTCCCAGCGACTATTGTATAATAAACCTTCCCAAATTTAGTGGCATAAGACAACCACCATTTTATTATGCTCTTGAATTCTGTAGGTCAGAAGTTGAGGAAGGTGCAGGGAGGGTGGCTTGTCTCTGCTCCATGATGTCTGGGGTCCTAGTAAGGATGCGTTTGAATGCTTATAAAAGTGACAAGAACCATCGGGATTGGAATCATCTGGAAATTTCTTCACTCATATACCTGGTAGGTCAGAAGTACATACATGTGGCCTTTCTCTGTGGCTGAGCTTCCCACCACAAGGCAGCAAGGTGTTCAGAGAAAGTGTTCCAAGACCAAGCCTCCAGAGGGCAAGGGTTCCAGGAGAACTGGACAAAGGAACCTGACTGAAGACAGAATTTTACAACTTAACTTCAGAAGTCATTTCTGTTACATGGTGTAGATTCAAGCTGTTGACCAGCCCACCTAAATTGCAAGGAAGGGGACACAGCCCTCACCTTTAGATGGGAAGAGTATCACTGTATTGGGGAACGTGGACAAATCTGTCACAAGGACTGAATTTTTCTTTTGATGAGCCATTAAAAGAAAGAGAAGATCGATCTCAAGTGTAAGCAATACATTGTGTGAGTGTAATCACTGGTGGAGTAGCCATGTTGATGGCTATAAAAATGATTTTTTTCAGAGTCTGTTTAATGAGAAACCACCTAGAGGAAGTTGATTTGTCTGTCCTTCAAAACAAAACTCTAAAAGTTGAGAACCCTACATAGGGAGTTAGAGAGGAGAAGGGAGTTGAGGGAAATTGGAAGGGGAGGTGAACCATGAGAGACTGTGGACTCTGAAAAACAATCTGAGGGTTTTGAAGGGGTGGGGGGGTGGGAGGTCGGGGTACCAGGTGGTGGATATTATAGAGGGCATGGATTGCATGGAGCATTGGGTGTGGTGCAAAAACAATGAATACTGTTATGCCGAAAAAAAAAATGTTGTGAACCCTAAACCAGAGCGACACACTGAATAGCATGTTGCATTGATATACCTTATTTTATGAGAGAATAGAACTTGTTAAATTACTGTAGAATCTTGACAGTATTTTGTGATGAGATGGGAAATGACTGTGAACACTTTGGAGCCATGTGGAGATTCTCTGGTTATCTTAAGCAAAGTAACCTAAAGAGTTGTCAGATTAAAAGACGAATATCTTTTTTTTTTTTTCCTAAAAAGAAGATTGTTCCAAGTTTGCTAACCTTTTCTGTGGTGACAAGAGAGTGTCACTCGATTCTCTGCAAAGTTTTTGAAAAATTATATTTGATTTTTTTTTTTTTTAAGATTTATTATTTGAGAGAGAGAAAAAGAGAACATGAGCCAGGGGAGAGACTGGGAATGGGAGAAATCCTTAAACAAACTCCCTGTTGGGCACAGAGCCTGACAATGCAGGGTTCCATCCCAGGACCCTGAGGTCATGACCTGAGCCAGAGTGCTCAACTGACTGAGTCAAAACCAAGAGTCTGGAAAAAACAAACAAACAAACAAACAAACAAAAAATACCAAAAAACAAAAAACCAAGAGTCTGAAACTCAACTGACTGAGCCACCCAGGTGCCCCATATATGATGTTTCTCATAAAAACAAGTAAAAACGGAGTGATTTTAAAAATAAACTGCAATGTACAGACCATTTGAAAATGAGACTTTGGAAATGGCTTAATTTATATTTGTTATCAAGTACTGTTTATGTTCCCTAGAAATTTCTGTATCTCTTCATTTAGAAAACTTAGAAGCAGAACTTATAAACCTACTTTAAAGTCTTCCAACAGTTAACATTTTCAGTGGCTTTCAACCTTTAGTTAAAAATATAAAATTTTCATATCTTCCAATTCATTTTTAGAACAACTGAATGGCATTAGCAAAAGTGAAAATTTACTGGATGAAACTAACAAAAAATAGCTGAAAAACAGGTGGGTAAAACTGAAGGGTGATTAAACTACTTGTATGTGCATGTGGAAATGTAACTCTTCTTTTGGTCACCTTGTTTTCCTGGGAGATCTGTTGTGATTCTAATGGCCATCATCTAAGTGATAAATAGAATTTAGAACCACAGCCATGAATTCCTTCAGCACCAGGTAAACCAAGCTAATCACAAATATCAGAGTATGTTCAATCACATTTCTTTTGCTAAAGATATTAACAATTGATACTTTGTGATATCAAAACTTTTTGTGCTCTTAATAAAATGACATGTCTTAAAAATATTCCAGGTTTTCTAATTTTTAATATTTTCTGTTTTGATACATTTTTTAATAATAGTATTATAGTAGCTAACTTCTATTTAGAACTTGTAGATTCTGTCCTAAAAATGTTGCTCGTATTAACTCATTTTATCCACATACCACCCCTATGAAAAAGGTACTGTCATTAATTCCACCTGGCAATCATGGAGAAGTGTCTTATACAAGGTCTCACAGTTAAATAATGTAGATAATGGTGAAATATCACTGTGTATTAATAAAGGTACATTTATTAGGAGTCTATTAACAAAATTATAATGACAAAAAGGCATGTAGTGATATTAAGTTTGGCTGCCACTAACCTAGAAGGCGAAATTCATAAAGCAACTTCTGGACCTCTTCATAGCCTGGCTCCGGTCCATAGTGACCCGATATCCTCAGATCTAGGCAGGTCCCAAGTGGCCCTAAACAGTTGTCTTTTTTCATGCCTCTAAATCTGGGCTGTGCTCTCTTCTTTCCAAACTAGCCTTTCCATATGCTCACTCATTCTCGGAGACTCAGCTCAAATGCTTCCATTTCCATGCTGTCCACCTTGACTGTCTCTGCAAAATTTCTGGTTCCCATGTTCCACTTATTTTATGTACTATACATGTATTCCTGCATTACTTACCTTTTTGCTTAGTTTTCTCATTTATCTTTCCCAATGGAATATAAAGTTACACAGACCAAGAAGCAGGACTGTTGCATTTTTAACCCCCCACTGGCTGGCACAATGCCAGGCACATCCTGTTACGGTTTCTGCCATTGCTGGGTTCGTACTCCTATTCCTACTCCTGATTTATTTATTGAGCACAGTGTGTGTTCAGCACTTGAGTAGATTATTTTGTTTAATCTGAACAATAAACCCAATAAGGGAGGTCTTGGGGGGGAAGCTGAGTCATCCAGGCAGATGAGGAGAGTCACACTCAGGTCGGTGACTGTGAAATGCTGGCTCGCATCCTCCTAGAGAGGTGGATAAAATCCTGTGTTCAGTACAACGTCGTTGGTACCTGCCAACCACCAAAGTTGGAGACATCTTCCGTGGTGCAAAAAAAGGATTTAAAAGTTGCGATTAGGATGGGAAGAGAGCTGCTATTCTGCCACTTTACTTGGAATATTTTCTCTTCTGGACACAATACAAAAATTGAGGGTAGGGGGCAAGAAATGAAATGGAGGCGAATGGAGATGTGAATTTTTACTTTCCAGTAGCCCTGGGATCTACCCCAGTTTCCCTTGTAAGAACTTCTTATTTTCTTCCTGTAATTTTCCTGTCTGATTTGAAGCAATCCCCTACGAGATGCTTGTGTGTGACCACGTAAACTCAATGTGGTAAGTAGTTCGTTTTTTGGGCTTTAGATATAAAATTGCATGTGGTTGTAGCTCTTTGTAGAATTAGGTACTAGATACTGCTGTGCCTACTAGTCTTACTGATTTCTTTATTTATTTTGAGAGAGACAGCTAACGTGTACACATGCGCATAGTGTGGGAGGGGCAGAGGGAGAGAGAGAATCTTAAGCAGGCTCTGTGCTGAGTGCAGAGCCTGACGCAGGTGTCCGTCCCACAACCCTGAGATCATGACCTGAGTGGAAATCAAGAGTCCTTTTCTTAAGCAACTGAGCTACCCAGGTGCTTCTACCCTTTCTGACTGACTGATTCAAGATTTTTAAGATTTATTTTAGAGAGAGAGAATGAGCACGAGGAATGGGAGGGGCAAAGAGAGAGGGAGAGAGAGAATAGTTCAGCAGACTCCCTGCTGAGCACAGAGCCCCCACATGCGACTTGATCCCAGGACCCTGATAACATGACCTGAGCCCAGATCGAGAGCCAGCTGCTCAACGGACTGAGCCACGCAGGCACCCCATCCTTAACTGATTTAATTCAACCATCGGCCCTCCTTGCAAGGGAATCAGTTTCTGCTCCTTTTCTCTGTAGACAAACTTGATGACAATTTTCTCATTCTGGTTAAAATTAATTTTAAGCCTTATCCATCCAGCTTTCGCCTTTTTCTTCAGAATAACTTTAATAATAACAATAATAATAACACAACAGGCCGTCTTACTTTATTAGTTATTATGACAAATGGATAGAGTGTGTGTAATTATTGTTATAGTAGTGTTGGTGCGATCTAGTATATTCTTCAAATTAAAAGTAAAACCATGTACCCTGTCAGATCTTAAATTATAAGATCTAAGACAGAGTTGCACTGTTCATTTATATTTTTATGAACCTCTTCGCTTTGTGCAAGTCTCCAGCAGACACCTGCTTCATGGCTATTTAAAACAGTGCTCATAACATATCGTAAATTTATAGGCATTCATAGTCATTTCTTGGATTCGCCAGCTTATGGTACTGTACTTGTGACTGCAATAAAAAAAAATTACTATTTATTTCTTTAACTTTTAACATCGAAATGTGCCCCTAAGGTACATTATGGATATGTTACTCTATTCCTGGGGGTGGCCTCCTGCCATTTCCCATCAGCTGAGCACATCTGTGTGGGTGAGATTTGTTTTTAAAATAGCCACATGTCATAATAATCACAATTGATCTTTTAGGGAGAGATTAATGAGTTCTGCCCTATACTGACATTGCAGAAAAGTAACCGTCCTTAAAGATAGTGTGAAAACTGGATTATCAGTGTTTCTTTTATTCAATAACAAATATATTTGCCAGGCATTGCCGTAGACACTGGGGTGAGAGGAGCAGGTTTCTCCCCTCATGGGGCTTCCCTTTGTGTATGTTTAAAATAAATCGTATCTCTAAGGATAGCTTTTTAGAAGCCTTTGTGTCATTGCTGTAGATAAAATTATCATGGAAAACATAGTAAGGATGGAGGCTTTTTTGTAGCTACAAGCACAGTGTAGTCTCAGTTAGGTGTGACATATGGACGGTCTACCCACCACTGAAATAAAACTCCAAAAGATCCTAGCAGCTGTGGAATGGAGTTAACGCAATGCTGTTTTTGAAATTGTTGGATTTTTAGGGGAAAGAAAAAAGTGAAGTCGAATTGCGGAGTGTTTATGCAGCCGCAGACAAAACTGAAAAACGATACATAAAAATAAATATTACTTGAAGTAAGATTTCAGTTGTCTAGCTGGAGAGTGTAATATTTTCTTGCATTTTTGAATGTTTCATCTTAAGTAACTGTCGTAGGTTGGGTTTCCTGAGAGGCACATGGCGAGATCCAGGCCAGCATGCAGAATATTTGTGGTGAGTGTTCTGGGAATCCGTCCAGGGCAGGGAGAAGCTGCCCAGGGAGAAGGCAGTGTGGCTACTATGGAGGCCTCAGAGGCTTCCTGGGACTTTGAAAACTGGAATGACCCTTTAGAATTGTCCCCAGATGAGGCAAGGGCCTCTGACTTTCAATCTACCTCTTGGTCCCATTTCTGACCCCAACAGTCCTGAGATCTGGCCTGCCCATGGAGTGCTTCTTTAAGGCATGGCACGCTTTGACTGAGAAACCACTCCAGGTGTCTGTGGCTCCCCAGTGGATCCATGGGAACCCTGCAGGGAACTACAAGCTTAAGGTAGTTCACAGTTTTCTACCCTGGATAGTTTTCCTTTCAAAACCAGGTTTCAGCTGTCAGTATGGGAAAAAGCAAGTACCATGTGAGAAACAATGCAAAACAGCAAAGGAAGATGCTAAGTGTCCAGTCTTTGAAGACTTGAAAAGTGTAGCACTTGATGGGCACTAAGTCATTAAGACTTGAATACATATTAAGTTGCTGGGCCTACTTATTTAAGTAGTAGGTTAGGTAAGCATCTCTCTCATTCCTTTTAAAGATGTATTTATTTATCGAAGAGGTGATTTATTTAAGAGAAAGAGAGAGCATGAGCAGGAGGGGCAGAGGGAGAGGGAGAGAGAGAATCCCAAGCAGGCTCCATGCTGAGCACAGAGCCTGAACCAGGGCTTGATCTCATGACGCTGAGATCGTGACCTGAGCCAAAACTGAGAGTTGGAAGTTTAAGCTACTGCACCACCTCGGTGCCCCTAGGCAACTCTTAATTTAAGCAGTGCTGTGAAAGGCTCCCAGTTTGAGGAACTTTAGAACGGTGCTGGGAGAGGGGGGCTTAGCTGAAAGCCATCAATCTGAATAGCTGGGGGACATGTGCTTTTGTCCTAAAGGATGGAATCTGGTTGCAACACATAGCATTCACTTTAATGACCAAGAACCGAGTGTCTCATAACCTTCCTGCCAGATACAAGTCTTGAAAGTCTACAGGACAACATCAAACAAAACACTGCTTCCTACGTGAATCAGCTAGAGCCAACTGAAACCGGGATGCATGTGTGGTGATTCGTGTATCTTCAGATCCGTTGGTTGCTCTCCACCACGTGACCACATGCAGATGCATAACTGGGGAAACATGTAGCTGTTTCAAGATGGAATCAGAAGGTGTGATTTAAGCTCCTTACCCCACGTTTGTACTTTGGATCTTCATGCTGGATCTTGTTAGGATGAGAAACTGACAGCCCGGCCTCTTTTGGACTTCAGATAGTCTAGCTTCCCTCATGGTGGGGGGGTCCTCCGAGTTCTTTGAAACAGTGGTAAAGAGCCTTTGGTGTGTTCGGAAAGCTCCCCAAAAAGTTGACGTCAGACTTAATTGTCCCCAGGGAAGGTAGGAAAAGAATGACTAATTAAAACTCAACAAAAATATATTCAACTTGATTTTGATATTTTACTTTCATATAACTCTTCCAGGTCAGTAATTAAACATGTGCCATGTGATTGATGGATGTTTATTGGTTTACCCAAATCCAGTTGCTTTTCCCATAAGTGTGAGTCAGAATGTGTCCATAGAGCTGGAAAAGTTTGTTAAATGGAAGTCTCACATCCTCTGCGTTAATTTTATTTTTAACTCTGGGAGAAATACAGGGGTTAAGCTCCCAAAGCATTTTTTGTTCTTTCCCTAGGCTTCCTGGTGTCATTTTAAAGCCTGTTATGAACTTTTAATTCATTGTGAAGTTTTTTTTTTAAAAACTTTTTAAACTTTATCCAGAAGGAGGACTCATTTGTCTACTTCAGCTGCTCATAATTATGGTTTGAATGGAGCCCATTGTAACCTTTGAGAATCTCAAATCTTGTCTCTGTAAAGTTCAAAAGATCTTGCTGGTTACCAGCTGGCATTTAAAGAGTAAAATCTTTTCTTAGTCATCATAATATTATGTAGGTTTCCTCCGATGATGATGATGTGAGTTTGAGGCTTTAAATACCCCTCAACGCTAAAGGACTAGCTGGTTGAAAATCCAAGAGTGAAATGCTTTCTTCAGATGATTTAGGGAATCTTTGGGAAGGATTTGTCTTAAGGACCCATGGCCTAAGTCCAGCATAACAGCAATCACATTCTCAGAAACTAAACTGTCTCAAAAGGGAGAGAAAATGGTTTTCCAGCCAAATTGAATTTGTAATATGTTTACCCAGCAAATATTGGATGAAGTCCAGCGTCTTTGGGGGGTTGGGGTGTGTGTGTGTGTGTGTGTGTGCGTGCCTGAGTACAGGTGTGCTTGTGTGCAGTCGAAATGGTAACGGCAGGAGGCTTCATGACAAGCGGTTTTATCAGCCTGGAAGAGAACCTTCAAACCTCATTGCTTTATGATATACCTCATGGTGTCCTTTGGTGGCAGAGTTTAACAGCATTAATTCCTTGTTTGTTCCCTAACACAGGTGGGCTGAGCAGCAGTTTTATCACTTCAAAGTTCCTCTCTCTGGGTCTGAAACATTGACTATGTATTTTAATCATAGGTAACTACAGCCGGAGAAAATGACTTAGCAGGCAAAACGACTAAATATGTTGTGAAAGTGGTTTAAATTGATCAATTCTAACAGTCTCCTTTTGATCAAAATAAAATGAACAGGAAACTAAATCTGCACTGCTTTCTCCCTGCTCTTCCTCATTTGCCTTCCATATTTCGGCCCAATTTCTCTTCATAACTGTTCCTGTGTTGCCTGTGTTTTCCACCACCCCTTCTCCCAGAGACTTTCAGCAGAAAAAGTCAAGTATTCTAGATTAAAAGTTAATAACAAGTGTCACCATCTGTTATAAATTAATTAGTGTGTCCTAATTTCAGGCAAAGTGTGTTGGAAAAAAATAGTTTTATAAACACAAATCAATATTATTGTGACAAATCAATGTGACAAACATGTCTTTTATATAGAGGAACTCGATTTGCTTCTTTTCTCTGGAATGATATAATTGAAAATTGGTATTCATTTTCTTAGGTATGTTTTTTTCTCTGCTTACGTTCAGCTCCATGAAATTATGCTTATTTAATTTGTCTTCATTATTTTTTAGAAGATTTTATTTATTTGAGAGAGAGAGAGAGTACACACAGGTGGGCAGAGGGGCAGAGGGAGAGACAGAAGCAGCCTCCCCACTGAGCAGGGAGCCTGATGTGGGGCTTGAACCCAGGATCCTGGGATCATGATTTGGGCTGAAGGCAGACGCTTAACTGACTGAACCACCCAGGCGCCCTGTGTAGGTCTAGGCTCTCCCATTTGCTCTCTGAGAGACCTTCAGGCAAGCAGTATGCCACGGTGGTTTCCTTATCTATAAAATTGGCATCCTGAGCTTGAGATAGTATATAAAGTGCTACTGATTTGCCTCTAATTACAGCTTTGTTTGCAGGCTGTAACTCGTACATATCTCTGTCAATGCGTGGATCCATGTTTTTCATTTGTAGTTTCAAATTTATTCTCATAGCACCGAGCCCTTTGGTAAACAAAACAGTTCTAAGTCTCTAGGGAATCAGGGGCAGAGGGCCAGCGAAATAGGGATAGGTGCAGGTAATGATTATATTTTTTGGAAGTTAGGTGGATAGAGAAGATTCCCTGTGACTTACTAGAGGATCATTTTTTTGTTGGTGATTCAGGGAAATTGAAAATAAAATGCACTTTTTTTTTATAAGCAGGTTATAAAGCTTCCAATGTATAGGCATCTAATAACCCCTCAATTTTTTTTTTTCAAATTCTTGAGAAAATCGTCAGTACAGGGGGTTACACTGAATTGTCCCATAACAGCCCAATAATAATGGCAGTAAGCTTGTCCTCTGAGTGTAAAATTGAAAAGTGACATGTCGTAGAGGAAAGGTCTAATATGGGGCATTTTATTTATTTATTTTTAGTCAGAATTGCTTCTGGGCCTGTAAGATTTGACTCTGACTAGAGACTGGGTGATTGAATTAACATAATAACCTATTCACATGTCCGTCAGACTTCAGTGCTTGAACAGGTGGCCTCAAGGAGCCCCTTGTGACTAATGACAGTGCAAGCACTCCCCAACTTACAATGAGCTTTTGCCAATGTATTTGAGCATTTTTGAGCCATTAGTCCGGCGATGGGCACTTTTAGATGGCTGTATCCAGTTACTGTCAGAGGATGTCATTAAAGTTTTGGTTTCTCCTTCTCTGTCCGTGAGCCATCCCGTGCTCAGTGAGCAGTCTTTTGAGTTATGATACACGTCCCCATGTAGGTCTGTCTGTGTGCAAGGGGGATCCGGGTGAATGTTGCATGGTGATTATCTATCACTGTTAGTTAATGGATCAGCATTGGAAATACTGGTTTGTCAGTTGGCAGGCATAAATTCTAAGGACAGTATATTTTTAAAGACTGGTAAATAGATTGTGTATTGTCAGAGCTTTTTCTCTGGAAAGACAAGTTTTCAATTACTTGTTCCTTGGATGATTCTTTTCCAGTGTTGGCTCTGTTCGCTGGCTGGTGTTCCTTTAATGCCTACTGGCCATCCTGGGCCTGCCTTCATTGTCCTTTATCTTTCATTTTTAAATTTTTATCACTTTATCCTTCCCCTTGGGTCTTGGGAGACTTTTCTTAAACTTTTTGCTTTGCCCCGCTCCCCCTACCGGTTTCATTGTCATCTCTAAATCTCTAATTACCTGGGCTGGGCTTTCTCTTGTTCCCTGTTTTTGACTGCTGCCTTTCTTGACCATCTAGTCTCATTTCAGAGATGTGTGTCTTTTTGAGTTCTGCTAAAAGAATGCATTCATTTTTTATTTTTGAATTTTTTAAAAAATATTTATTTATTTTAGAGAGAGCAAGAGCACATGCAGGGGGAATGGTAGGCAGAGGGAGAGAGAGAAGCAGGCTTTCCACTGAGCTGGGATCCCACTGCAGGGCTTCATCCCAGGACCCTGGGGCAATGATCCAAGCAGAGGCAGATGCTATTTTTCTTAGGAAGACAATTGCTTTGTTTCTTCAAAATTTTGTTTCTATATATGGTGTTCGGAGGGAATCTATGCTTTTCAAAGATTGGCAATTGCAGCGTGGTCTTTCAGAGGGGATATTAAGTGCCCTTCAAATTTCTCAGTCTTTAATGAAAGAAGATGGTAAATTTTCATAGATTCCATAGCTTGGGCTGCGCTGACCAGAACCAAAGCAGGTATCCCTACAGCTTGGCCTGTTTATCCATTTCTTCTATATTTCTATAGTGGGATATGCAAGAACTAGTTGGACTACTGTCTCCTTCCTTGGCCTGGTCTGGTTTCTCTAATTAGCAGCCAACCAGGACTCTGTTTCATTCTTCATGCCCAGTGAAAGCCAAATTTAATCCAGCTGTGAGTTCTGATGTCAAGTCCTGCTCAGGGAGCCTTCCAGCCACTTGTGCCCCCAAGATGCGCTAGGAATGTCACAAGCGCCTTCTATCACACCCACACACATTTTCAGACCTGCCATTGCTACCTAATGGGCATTAGCAACATTGATTTTCTGGGATCATTTCTACAACCTTCCCAGGTATATTCTTCCTTTACATGTGAGATGTGTTCATCGGGTCATGCTTTCCTGAATTTTGATTGCATCCGCATTATATCTCACAAAACGTCCTTGGGGTTTCTGCTGTAAAAAAAATATAAGCAGGTTATTTTTCACTTGAAAATATCCAGTTGTTGGTCATTTCAGTGGGTATCTTAGTTAGGGGATGGAGCACCGTGTGTTCAAGGCTACATATTACCCAGAGAACGAGATGATGTCTTTTAAAAACAATCCGCTAAATGTTAAAGTTTGTGTAGTATTGTAGGTACCGGTTACTCTCTCCAGTAGTGAGTAATTATCTTCCCTAGGAAAGATGCAGGATTTAAGTAGATCAAATTCTGCCCTATCGCAGACTCCTTGCTCTGAATCCCGTCAGACCAGGAGTGTCTGGAGAGCTCCAGCAGAACCTCTCTTGCCCCACAGAGATGCGCCGAGGAAGATGAGGACCCATTCCTGAATTCGAATAATGTTGTGTGGACTCGACATCTGTGTGTTCAGTCACTTTGTAAATAGGGACTGGTGCTTATGGAATTGAGTTAAGGCATTCTTCTAGAGTGTTTCCAAAAAGGAAAGATAAATACACTCAAAAGGAGTATGTGAGACTTCACTCCCCTGGCCACCTGTGACGCGCAGTATTTGTGTTTTCTTCTGGGGGCAGGGGAGATGAGGTTGGGAATGAGGACCAGCTGTCTCTGAGATACAGTGATGAACTTGTAAACTATTTGGAGAACATAAACATAATACAAATTTTATGTGGGTGGCAAATTGCTCCCAAGTCTCTTGACCCTTTGCAATGAAGAAAAAATTTGTCAGCGTTGTATTTTTGTTGTAGGTCACACTGGTGATTAATGAACACGGATCCCAAACATAAAATGCGGAGGAATTGGTCCTCCATGGCCAGTTAATAACCGAGTCTACTACCACGGTAGGCCTCAAGGGATGATGGTGATTTCCCTTTCACCTTCATCTCAGTTCCCTCCACACACAGACAGAAGCGCTCTGATGAGGAACGCTTCTGAAATGACCTTGCTTTGCTTCAGGAAGCCATGGGGGCATTGACAGGCTCAGGCTGTTGCTGCTGCTGACTCTCCCATAGGCAAAAGGTCCCCGGCTTCCGATCAGCCACAGCACATTGGAGCCAAAACAAAAACAGAAGATGGAACCTAAAGACGTGGAAACATTCAGGATTCTGAAGGCTGTCATGGAGGAAAGGGAACATCACCTTTTCAGCCGTAGAGTTAAAGGCTCAGACAGCATATGACCCTGTAGGTAGACGTGCTGCCTTCTCTTTCTCAGGCTTCATCTGAAATTCCTCCACTCTGCAAAATGCCTGTGCCATAGGATCTTTTTGAGAAGACACTAACTAGTAAAGTCTTGATATTTCCTCGTCTAGTATTTAATGAAAGAATCCCCTGTGTTCTGTGCTCTGTATCAGATCAGAGTTGACCTCCCCAACAGTATCTTTATCCCTGCATGTGCTTTAACATGTGAAATCGTGTGTGTGTGTGTGTCTGTGTGTGTGTGTGTGTCTGTGTGTTTACCCTCCCCAGGGTGTGTGTGGCAGTGTCTCCCTCCCCAGGTTCTTTCTCTGTTTCTCCCCACTGCCCGCCAAATAAACGTCCAACGTGATATTTAGTTAAAGCATACGTGTGCCTGTCTCCCAACTCATTATATCTCTCAGCTTGATTCTTTTTACCTGTCCCTGTGGGCACAAGGCCTCCCCTCTCTGCTCCCCCAACCGGAGCTCCCCCAGCTCCTCCCCGGCTCACCGGGCCTGCGCTGTGCCTCAGATCTCGGCTCTGTGATCACATCTCTGTGTATCTTCTCCCTGTGGGCAAACTCCTCTTTCTACTGAAGCCCTTCTTTCAACTCCTCTTTCGAGTCCTGGCCTTCAGGAAAATTTGCCCCTTTCCTGACAACGCTGCATTCCCCGGTCTGCTCTGCTCTGCTCTGCCCTGATTCAGGGAATGAGAGAGGTTCCCATGGCTGGCTCCACGCCTGTGTGGGGTCCAGTCGGGGCACCCCTTATTAAAGAATGGATCTTTAATCTCTCTGTCTCTGTGTGGGAATGTTTCTTGCATTAAATGAGTAATTATGAGTAATTATAGTTCCTTCTCTCCAGTACTTTCTGTCAAACTCTTCTTTTGGAAATTCTAACATAGCTCTACCTCCTCTCCTGAAAACAGGCTTATGGGCTGTGCAAAGGATTCTTGTAGGATGTTTCCCAGTGAACATGCCTCAGGGCTGAAGTCTGGGACAGCCTCCTTTGGCTGTCCACCACAGGCTGCCTCTGCTTTATTTAGTATGGGGAATAAATCCCATCATCCCTTTGATGCTTCTTAGGAGATACTGTTCACTGCAAGCCTACCTCCTTCCTTTCATTGGGTGAGTGGTGTTCCAGTAATACCCCTCAACTCCTACGTTCCCTGTTTTGTGAATTACTTTTATGTCACTTCTTGAATGTTCACATTGAATGATGTACCCCTTCACAGGTACTCATTTATTTTTAGGTACTAAAATATTGGGTTATTTTGCATCACTTCACAGCCATCTAGGCAAAGAGTCCGTTGTAGAAAACAGTCCTCCATCTCTAAAGGCTCAGTGGAATATATATATATGTGTGTATGTGTGTATATGTATGTGTGTAAAGTTAAATAAAATATATATATTTATTTAACTTTATACACATTATATTTATATATAAATATAGATTCATATATAATTTATATAATATATTATTTTAAACACACTAAATTTATTATTAAATATTATGAATAAATATTTGTAAAATTATATATATATATCTTAAAATAAGAAGAAAAACTAGTCTTAGATGGCCTCTTTCTAAAAATGCCTCATGAAACAGTGGCCACTCTCTGAATACTGCTGTCGCTGTTACCACATCATCCAAGACCAAGGAGAGCATTCTCTTGCCTTGCTGGCTACCAACCCCATGAACAACTTCATTGCACAGTTTTCCTTCCTTTTTTTACCTGTTTTCTGTCTCTTGTTAAAGTTCTCTTTAACAAGGAGGAGAGGTGGTTAGGAAAGGGTAGAATTTCTGTAGTTTTGTCCCATGTCTGTAACTTTACATAAACCCTTCCAAGTTACTGAAGTTGATATATAGGAGTTTATAAAACTTGACCTAGTACCATCATTTCTGAGGTAAAAATGCTCCCCATGCTTTTTAAAATGTTATTTCTGGGCTGAACTTTATTTTGCTACTTTAACAATTCAGAAAACACGACACATTTCCTTTTTTTTTTTTTTTTTTTTTTTTAATTACTCATTTGAGAGAGAGCATGCAAGTAGCAGTGGGGTGAGGGGCAGAGGGAGAGAATCTTCAAGCAGCCTCCCTGCTGTGCTGGGGCTCCATCTGAAGACCCTGAGATCATGACCCTGAGATCAGGACCCAAGCTGAAACCAAGAGTCGGAGGCTTAACTAACTGAGCCACCTAGACACCCACATATTTCTTTCTTGATATTCCATCCTGGAGCAATAATATTTATAAGCTAACAAAGTCAAAATACTACTAATGGAACCTTCCAGATATATTGATGATGGATGTTTATTTTATTTTATTTTATTTTTTTTAAAGATTTTATTTATTTATTTGACAGAGAGAGATCACAAGTAGGCAGAGAGGCAGGCAGAGAGAGAGAGAGAGAGGAGGAAGCAGGCTCCCTGCTGAGCAGAGAGCCCGATGCGGGACTCGATCCCAGGACCCTGAGATCATGACCTGAGCCGAAGGCAGCGGCTTAACCCACTGAGCCACCCAGGCGCCCGGATGTTTATTTTCTAAATGTGGAGTGAAGCATCTTGTAAAGGATTCTTTTTTTCTTAAACAAATCGTTCATTATATGAAAACATCAGTACATTTATCTTAATAGACTTTCAGTCTTGACAAACACTTTTGATGTTTTATGAACTCCAGTTTGGCTAAAACTATCAGTTTACATGTAGTTTACACAAGCATTATTCATTCGAAGACTTAATGCTTTTCAGGGCTTATTTAGGAAGGGTTCACTCTTGAGGTTGTCCGTGATAAGAGAATATAAAACGTTTTTCACAAGAAAATGGGATAGTCTGTAGTTAAGATTGAGTACGGTAGACTGGAGAAAACTGAGTCTCAAAGGAAAAACTTGATCTATAAACAAAAACTGAATTTCTAAATAGAAGTTCAAAATGCTTTTATGAAGATGTTTAGGACGACAGTTTTAATTTCACACGTTGAAGTAGAACTACCATATCATGCACAGGGGGAGAATAACATAATTTGAGAAAATTGGCTCATGTAATAATTTCTCTTTTTCTTTTTTATTTTTTTTTTAAAGATTTTATTTATTTATATGACAGAGATCACAAGTAAGTCAGAGAAGCAGGCAGGGAGAGAGAGGAGGAAGCAGGCTCTCTGCAAGCTCGATCCCAGGACCCTGGATCATGACCTGAGCTGAAGGCAGAGGCTTTAACCCACGGAGCCACCCAGGGGCCCCTCTTTTCCTTTTTTAAAATAGAGCATTGTCTGTTGGGGTCTTTCTGTCCGCCAATATGCAAATAAAAGGGTTGATTTCTAACTATTCGTGGTAGAGTCGGTGACTGTGGTCAGCACTTACTGTGTTTTCTCTGTAGCAACGTCTGCAGGTGGTGAGATGAAGCATAGACAGCTCTGCTGGGGACATGTGCCACATCAAGTCACAGAATAGCCTGCAGCAGAGGTACCCACATGTGGGCTGGAATCGCTTGGGGAAGCTTAAATCTACGGATGCCCACGTTCTCTCTTCAAAGATTCTAACGTAGTATACACGAGAATGGGGCCCAGGCAAGCATTTCTTAAGGGTTTCCCAGACAATTCTAGCAGAGCCAAGGGTGAGAACTACTTCTATCAACAATCATTCAAGTACCTAGATTCTTCAAAAAAATCTTGAAACCTTTTCACGTGAGTCATTTCTATAGGTGTGGAAAAGGACTCTTACTGGGAAGAAATTCATTTTAGAATAAGAAATGCTTTAGTGAGAGTACCAACAAAAAATCTCAGTCTTGGCCGGGTTTGTGAATAAACAGAAAAAGATGATGATTACCTGAAGCTAAATCAGACTGCATTATCCTTCTCTATACTTGTTGCCGAAATAATTGCATTGACTTCAGAAGTTATGTATATGAACTGGTTATAGGCTCAGAGGGCATAGGTGGCTCTTATTAAACTAAAAGTGAACATTTTTTTTAAAACCTACAGGTTGCAAAACCTTTTTTAATTTAAATTTTTAAAATTGCTGCTTCTGGTGACAGAGATTTTCTTTGTACATGAATGTCAAAAATATCACCTTCCTCTGCCACCTCCAGCGCTAACCATCTAAACTCCAGGGTCATGCAGTGACTTGAAGATAAACTACTTCCTGACAATTTCAGTAATCTGTACTAGTTATCCCTGGTAAAGAAACCACACCTCTTTTTGATTTAGCAGTGGGGAAAATTACTTAAAAAATACAATGTGCATTTTCTATAAGTCAAACATTTCTTGCTCTGAATTATGTACTATACAGTTAAGTTGTTTTAATCACTTTGCCTCCGTTGACGTAGACTACATTTTTGCTTTTTGTTGCCTTTTTGACCTGTGATCTTAAAACAGACTCATTCTCTGGGGTTTTGAGATAGTTATTAGCACTTAAATAAAATACTCACTAAAGGGGTGACACTCATTTCTGGTGTGTTTTTAAGCTTATGCACTCCATACAACATCAGTAATTGTGTAATCGTAGTACTTTCGCTTCCGTGGCCTACAAATCCCAAATTGTAGCTAGACGGATGGACAGCTGTGTGACAGTGGTAATAGCCTTATTGTCAGGTTCATAGATGCGGCAAAGGCACTTGGGTTTCTTCAGCCCATTCTCTGCAGGATGAGGCCAATTTATCTTCAGGAGAACACCTTTTCCTGGGTCTCAGTAGGAGAATTATAGCATTCATGGTAGGACATTCTGTAGCACAGGGAAGGTAACTGTTATTCTGAATGTTTGGCTACAATATTGCTCAGACATAGTAACTGATTTTAGAGGAAGCTTTGAGTAAGTTCGATTCCTAGGGTTCTATGGATCTGTAAATAAAATTAAATTTCTTCACAGGAGATAATAAATGAATCTGGGTGAACCTTCTGGGTGAACCTTCTGGAGAGCATTTCCTTTGCTATTGTGTGAGATAAAGGGGAGGAAACTGTCGGGGTGATCAAATTTATTCAGTGATTCAGGGTAAATAGTTTGTTCCTTTGGTCCAGAGCACAGAATGGTGAAGAAAATCACATCAAGTTAAACTTCTTATTGAGGAATCCTTCCCTGTTAAGACCCAGCAAAAAGGGTTTTGCCTGGAGAAAAGTTACCCCACAGAAGGCTGGGGGAATCCAGAGATCTGTTTCTTCATCCGTGTACCTGACAAAGAGGCCATCAGTACTGTCTAGCTCTTTCACATCGGTCTGTCTATGGTTTGGAGTTGGCAAGCCACAGAGGTGCAAGTCCTATGATTATGTAGTTAATAACTTTCACGTGACAGTATAAACTTGAAAATAACATTAGAAACAGAAACATTAGAAATATAACATGATGGGTACTGGGTGTTTTAGGGAACTGTTGAATCACCATATCATAAACCTGAAACTAATAGAACACTGTATGTTAACATACTGGGACTAAAATAAAATTAAGAAAAGAACACTTGGAAAATCACAATTTAATGAACCTGTCATTTCTAAGGAAAAAATTTAAAATGATAACTATTCATGGGACCCCAAAATTTTATATAAAGATGAAAGAGCTGTTTGGGAGCTATGAATTACTATAGCCTTCTGTTAAATCTGTCTTGACAACTGTTAAAAGGCATTATCATCAAAAATAGGGCTGCGTTTCACTCTGTCCGTCAAATATAACCAACATATCGGACTTTAAGAAAGTGTGACTACAAGGTGTGTCAAAGCAATTGGAAGAAATAGGCAAAGATCAGCTACTTGCTACTATTGGAGAGAGCCTTTCGAATAAAACCCCCAAGCCAATGTCCAGTACCCTAAGTGAAAACCGAGTTGTTCAGAATTCTCATTAATAAGCTCAAAGCATGTAGTATAAGGGATTTGAAATCACTTCTCTATGTATAAGTCAAGCAACCCAACTAGTTTACAAATGAATACTGGAAATGGCTCTACAAGTTCACACGACTGAGGATTGTGTGTGGTCGTGAGGCACCATGTCCCAGGGGCTTCTGGGGCTGCTGGTGGCTGAACAGGCCACTGCAGTGGAGAAAACATTGAGTGGCAAACTGAAGACTTGGTTTTCGACCCAACTTGACCTGTCCCTGTGGTCAGCTCTTAGATACCTGGGTTTCTTCTAGACTCTGCTTCTTTATGCTTAAACGAGAGTAGTAGTGGATTGTATGGCCTTTAAGGATCTCACCTCTGACATGCCTTGACTGTAAATTCTCCTTTTTTTATTTCTTCCTCTTGCATTGTTGAATTTCAGGTACTATATAAATAGGAGCTTGTAAATATCAGCAATATAAATATTGTATATTAATAAATATTCATAATATTTATCCTGTGATGATTATTATGTATTTAACTATGTTAATGCTATTTAACTATAGTTAAAACTAATATTTAACTATGTTAAATTTTTTTTAAAGATTTTATTTATTTATTTGACAGAGAGAGAGATCACAAGTAGGCAGAGAGGCAGGCAGAGAGAGAGAGGGGGAAGCAGGCTCCCCGCTGAGCAGAGAACCCCATGCCAGCCTCGATCTCACGACCCTGAGATCATGACCTGAGCAGAAGCAGAGGCTTAACACACTGAGCCACCCAGATGCCCTTAACTATGTTAAATATTAAATACATTATAAATATGTGACTTTAAATAAATTATATAAATATAATTAAATATTATTTATTAAACAGTAAGTATAATATTTACTTATAATATTTTAAATGGCTACTTTTTTATATACATAAAATTTAAAAAGTAAGTACCTGGTTAGACTTCAAACTGAATTTCATCTTTATAGCAAATGGTGTCACTCTGAGCTACATTAGTATCTGGTTAGTTGAAGTTCAACAATGAAAAAGTTATGTGTTTAATGTATTAAGTATAAATTTTTGCTATACTATATAGCAATATATAATTATTTTTATTTTTTAAGATTTAAAAAAATTTTTTATTTTATTTTATTTTTTAAGTTTTATTTATTTATTTGACAGAGAGAGAGATCACAAGTAGGCCGAGAGGCAGGCAGAGAGAGAGAGGAGGAAGCAGACTCCCCGCTGAGCAGAGAGCCTGATGCGGATGCGGGGCTCCATCCCAGGACCCTGGGATCATGACCTGAGCCGAAGGCAGAGGCTTTAACCCACTGAGCCACCCAGGTGCCCCCTTTTTTAAGACTTTTTTTAATCCATTTTAGAGAGGGAGAGAGAATCTTAAGCAGACTCTGTGTGGAGCACAGAGCCTGATGTCAGACTCGATCTCACAACCTCAACTGAAACAAAAGAGATGCCCAATCAAGCCACCCTGGCAGCCCAGAAATATATAATTATTGTAAATATTATTATAACTATATTGTAGAATATATAAATATACTATATTATATAATATATACATATAAGCTAATTATATAATTAGGTGTAATTATATTAGGGTATAAATCAAAGAATATATGTATATATAATCCTATATGTAATAAACCAAATTTATTCTTCATGGACTTACTTGAAATAGTTGCTGTTGGTTATGAAACATTTGTGTAGCCATGTCAAAAAGATATATTTTTCCCTAAGGCACTCGCCACTGGTTTCTTCTAGTGCCTGAAACCACTGGTTGTCTTTCCCCCATTTTGGCCACCTAACTAAAGTTAACTAAACCTAACTAAAGTTAACCAAAGCTAACTAAGTTAACTAAACCTAACTAGAGAGATTCATAACCATAAGTTGGCCAGTTTCTTGGGAGATTTTGGAAAGTCAAAATAGCTGGAAGGAATTTTAACAACTCTCAAACTCCAAATCCCTTTGAGACGAATGCAGTTCAATTTTTCCTTATTTTTCTTGATTTGTTGTTTTTCTTCCCTTTGCTAGTTTTCCAGTTTTTGAGGAGGGAACTAAAGTGTCCGAATTGCATTCAGGGCATTTAAAAAGAATTTGTTCTGCATCTCTAATTACCTTTATCTATTATGTTAGGATTTTACTCATTTTGCCAAATTGCATTGCTACAAAGCCTATTAGAGATTTTAAAAACCAGGATTAGTGCATATTCACAACTTCAGTTATTAATTCATTTCTAGTGGAAAATTTTTGTTCTAATTATTGTAGCATTGCAATATTGGACATTGGTCAAAGCTTCCAGAGATAGTTATAAAGCAACTTGAGTTTATTTCAAAATAAATTAGTTGATTATATTCAGGGTCAAAAATCAGTGTACCAGACCAGTCTCTCAAATAGCACACTGTCTATTGTGTAATACTCATATTTTCAAGTCCGAGAGCATTCAGCAAATAATATCATGCCAAATCTGTGTCATTCAAAGTCAAACACATAATAGCATTGATGTGGATTCCTTAGAGTTGAAAATCCTATGTATGAAAATTTTTAAAAGGTGTTTAGTTGAATCAAAGACACAAAAGCAATTTTATTAGTTGTAGGAGAAACAGATGTTTAGATAATGACTATCACTGGGAAGCTTATGTTTGTCTCCGTTCATTGGAATCAGCAGGGTTGACCCCAGGCAAAGTTGTGTTCTATCTGACCAAAAAAGTATCTATTACTCTCAAAAAAGTATCTATCTACTCTCAAAAAAGTTAATGTTTTGTGTTTCTCACTTTTCTTCTCTATTTAGAAAAATTTCTCATAACTAGTCATACAAGTATTCTTTGACTGTTGGATTCATTTTTAAGAAAACAATTACTCTAAATTTTCACTTAACAAACTTTCTCATTTTTCAATAAATTACAAGCATCTAGAAATCAGTAAAACAATCTGCTAGGAGGTTGGAGATGTTTCTGAAATGATGTTGTGTCTAGTTTCTTGGACCTTCATTTCCAGTGGTTTGAGTAGCAGAGGTTAGAAGGATTTATATGTTGGAGTCTACCTCCATTAAGGAGCTTTTTTTTCCCCTCAAGAGGCTGACCGAGGCCATATTGGGCAGTTGAAGAGCCAGAGGGACCTAGAATTTACTCCAGCAGTTACCCCAAGCCAGCAGTTACCGCTTGTCCTCTAGTGGACCTAATCTTAATGATGAAAGTGCATAGAAAAGTTTCAGTCCTTTCCCTTTAGCATTTAATAGGTGATACCTGTGACAAGTATGCTTTGTAAACTCTTCTGTTTATCTTTTTTTTAAATTTTAGCAAATTAAATATCTACACTCATCGGGGTACCAAGAATGCTGAGACTCAGTGTTACTCAAATTTGGGAGAGTCCCATGACTTCCCCTGGATGGGTTAAAAAATGGAGCTTGGTGTCTAAAACAGAGGGTAGGAGCCTGGTCTTTGGTCAGTACGGTTCTCCCGTAGCTTCACACCCAGCACTGGTGTTCTTTCTGATTAATCTCAGAGATGCTGCTCCATGAGCTGCTCCCTCAGGATGAGACCCTAGGCTCACCCACAGGGGCCTCTCCCGTTCCTCTGGAAAGTCACCTCTAGGCGGCAGCGTCTTCTTAGGGTCAGAGCCTTTTCCTACTTGTGTGCTTTGCATACAAGCAGGATCTAAGACTCTTACAAAAACACCCCCACCCCGCCCCCCGGATCCTTCCTACTCCCAGAAAAGCCAGTCTTGTCTCGCCAGTTGAGCTGTTGGCCTTCTCCCTCCCTTGGGCATTCCCAACCTACCTCACCCCTAAACTTTGGCTCCATGGCCTCTAAAAACCACCGTTAGTTCGCTCTTGGGAGGAACACTTGGTACAATGTAAGCCTAAATTTATTAGAAAGAGTTGTGGGGAGACATAATGGATCTGGAGCCTGGGAGGCGATTTGGAAATTTCAGCAGGGAAGCCATGGGTTTGAGAGACATACAGTTTTGTGCCCGATTAAGTGGGGTGAGAGATAGTGGGGGTTGGGAGGAGGGCGAAAGGGTAGAATTTGACTCTTGTTAATCCAGTTTGGGTAAATGCAACAGCTGACCCTTCTGCTTGAAATATTTATTCAGCATTGAGCGGCCCAGTGGTGCTGTTGGGTTTCGAGGAACGAGAGAGGCTCCAAATCTCTAAATAGAGATGGGCCAAGAGCCAAATCCAGAAAATCCTTTCATGGGAGAAATTCAATCTCTCCACTCTTCTCCTTAGGATTCTGGATGTTTCCTGCATTATAAAAGGGAAAAGCTAAGCCCAAATGCAACTGAAATGCAGTGCAACAAAATGACCTTGTTCCCAAATGCAAGAATTGCTGGACGCATTACATATTTTCTTTTCTCTGATGCTGTATGACATCACAACTTTTAGGGGATTTTTCAAAAGCTGCTTGAAAGAACCTTCTTTTCAGGACCATGTATAATAGCGGTAGCTGTGTGTGTGTGTATCTGAATGCAGAAGGTAGAACAGAGCAGGGACTTTGAAGGGATACTATCTGAAGACAGGTTGGAAGATGAGATTATTAAAAATTCTTTGACTTCTTTGGAGAACACATGTTAAGCATTAACAAAAATCTTGCATTGCAATGTATTAAAAAGAAAATAATGATCTAGGAAATTTAGATAGTTAATTAGGATTTTAAGGTATTAAATGTTCAAGATAAGTAGGCCGTTCTATTGTGTAATAAGGTAGTAGAATTCATAAAAATTACCATTTATTGAATGGTATGCCAGACACTAGGGAATATTGTTTATATATGTGCATTTTAAGTTTTATAAAACCTTACAGTGTAGTTATTTATCCTCCTATTTGACAGATAAAGAATCTAATGTTTGGAGCAGCATTGTCCAATAGAAACATAATGCAAACCACATATGTACTTGAAAATTTTTTTTTACAATTTTATTTTTAAGTAATCTCTACATCCAGCATGAGGCTTGAACTCATGATCCGGAGATCAGGATCCTCACACTCTACCAACTGAGGCAGCCAGATGTGCCTGTAATTTTTAATTTTTAGTAGCCACATTTAAAAAGGTAAACAAGTGAAATTAATTTTGACTGTATGTATAATTTAGCTCAGTTTGTCTGAAATATCACTTTACTAGGTAATTATATAAAACACTCCTAATGAGATATTTCACATTTTTTATGCTCTGTCTTTAAATTGGCACTTCTTTATACATTGACATCTCAGTTTGGATGCTAAATTTTTATTGGAAATAGTTGATCTGTATTTAGATGTCACAAAATGTACCGCTGAAACAGACTTATATACCCAGGTTGTTCCAACATGCTCAGAGTTGTTCCAGTAATGGAATAAAGTTACCTGTTTTTAAATTCAAATTTTAATTAATTAAAATGAAATAAAATTTAAAATTCAGCTCCTTCGTCACACTTAACCACATTTGAAGTGCCCAGTAGCAACATGTGGCTGATGGAGATCACAGGGGACAGAATGAGTTCAGAGAATTACAATTAGTTACCCAAGACCTCAGAGCTCATCAGTGCTGGAACTGACATTTAAATCTGAATGAACATGGCTCAGAATTTCATGATCTTCCCTCTAACTTCTTATGGGAAAATACCCGTTGCTTAGCAGAAGTTGGGTGGTCATGAGAGTTTGCATAGTTGAAGGCTTTCTCCCCTCTGCTTTTTGGTGATTGTATTTCAGCTGATGGGCCGAGGGCCTCTAATCCGTTGTCCACTGTGAGGCGGCTTGTTTATAAGCATGAGCAGGCTTCCGATCCTTCCGAGAGGATCAAGCAAACACAGTTCCTAGGCAGAAATGCTAATGTATTTCTTGGTCAATCCCAGTCATCACCACAGTGCAATGAAGACAAAAATGCAGATGGTTCCCTGAAACCATCTCACTCTGAAGGCTGGTTCTTCTTTACCCGGGTTCCCCCACGGAACTTCCTTAAGAGTCTGAGTTGTTTGTCCTTGTCATATTTTTTTTTATTTTTGTTTTGTATATTTTGGGGCTTTTTCATGTTAAAAAACAAAAGGCAATTAGATTCCTCCTCTCAAGGGACTCACACTGATCTCTCCCCAGTGAGGGGTTTTGGCTTCTAAAACAAGAGAAATCTAGACAAATTTTAATTGCCAGAGAAAATTGCCATGAACTTGACTTTTTTCCCCCCACTCAGCATCATTAGAGAATCGCTTTGATGTTTCATATTTTTTACTACTACTAATATTTTTAGGAACCGTGCAAACACATTGGTTTCATTTCTCGAAGCTGACCTGTCTGTTATGGGCATGTTTCTTAGGATAGACGCTTGCCTGTTAGTGATTTGCATTTTGACAACGGGTTTTCCTTAGGAAAGTAAAACGTGCTGGGCAGTATCTGTCTATGAAAACAGAAAACCATGTTTCTTGACTTTGACCATTCTTCAGATGGTGAATAATTGTTTTTGTACACAGAGAAGGAAAAACGTAAAAGAGGAGAAATTGAATGACATGCGATTTTAGTTAATTTCATAATAACTTAATCTACATCAGACAAAATAAAATGAATCACAACCTAAAAGGAAATGACCTTTTAATGAAAATTATTCAGGCATGTCATTTGTGTGTGCATGTTTTCCTATTTCAAACAGAAAAGCCATTAAATAGGAAAAAAAAAAGAGTGAATATTAAAACCCTGTAATAATTTTGTAAGCCAGTGTTTTGTTTTTCTCTTAGTTTTCTATATGAAATGTTGGATGCAAATTATATGGGATAAAATAATTGTTCTCTCCCTGAACTAGAGTCACAGGGTGACCTATTGGGTTTGCTCTATTTACTGTGTCTGCAGCATAATTATGAAGACTTAGCTGTTCTCCCAAATAGTTACAGATGTGGGAGAAAAATAAATTACTTTTGCATGCTAGTCCTGGAAGTCGTGCTGTTGTAATATAATGTAATCGGCCATGAACAAAAGGAAGTTATTATATTCATTTATATTAGTTTGAAAGCCAGAGAAATGTATTATATTATTTTAGGCTGAAGGATTGAAGCTGTGCCATTGATGATTCCCACCCCCAATCCCACCCACCCGGCGTATCCAGCTCTATCCTGAAGGTCATCTTCATGAAATGTGGTCATCCCAGCCTTTTCATTTTACTTGATATATAAGCAAATGATGATAGCTGTCATCCAATATTTGAAGACTTACGGAAGAGGGGTTCTATTTGTTCTGTAGGATTTCGGGTGGGAGAGGCAGGATCAATGGCTGGAAGTGACAACACAGATTTTAATTGAATATAAGGAAGCCATGATCATGGGCAGAACTCTCTAAAGGTAGAAGGGAATTCCTTGAGAGCGGAGGAGTTCCTGGTGCCTCAGTGTCCTGGGAGGTTGCGTCCTTTAAAGGCCAGAGAGTCTTCAGAATTAGGTAACTCGATAGGTGGATTTAAAATCAACAACAGAAAGCATCTAAAGTCCTTTTACTTCCAGTCTCGAGACCCATGAAATCAGACCTCTAGAGGGAGCCTGGGTTTGTAGCAAAATACTGTTGAATTGTGAGCGAGCCACTTGGATATCATAACTTTGGGAAAATTCCTCCTACCGCTATGTAGGTATGCACACCTAGGAAGAGCGTGGTAGGAGGAATTTTAATGTATAAATATATCAATTCTAAATGTATTTAAAGAGAAGGTAATGATACTTTTTTCCTTTATAGGCAGAGATTCAAATAGGTTAATAAGGCTTTCTGTGATATATATAGTTCTGTTTGCTAAACTTTAAATATCACTTTAACATAAAGATAGGGAAGTGTTTTTCTTTATCTGGAATGGCAAAAGAACAAGAAGCTGATTTAAACTGTACAGGGGAGTGCATAAATGATGCAAGGTAGGCAAAAAAATATATAAATATGTGTGTACACACACACATACACATAGATATATATGACCTTTGAAAGAGGAGGCAGATGTTTTCCATGTGCTTTTTTTTTTTTTTTAATTATTTTCATTTATGAGGTGTTTTCAGTATGTTCTCACCTAATGATCACCCTTTGACTCACTGGCTTAAAAATATCCACTTAATTTCTCTGTTTCTTGAGGTTGCCAGTTATGTTTTCAGGTTTGAAATATACTTTTCTAGACATAATCTTGGTCATCTTTTAAATCACTTTGTTTTAAAGGGACAGATGCTGTAAGCAGTGTCATTTTATCTGAATACCATGAAAAATTATTGAGACGTGTACACAGAGTGTGAGAGGCAGAGACACAGTGAGACAGGGGTGTGTATCTCTTGTAAGGGGTTGTTTTGAGTGAGTCTTCTTAATTATTTAGGTTTTTAAATGCCTGGTGAAATTTTAGCAATTCTTTGTTACCAACCAGTTTGGTAAAACTTATGAACTACCTTTGGAAAGGGATTCGTTCAAGTTTATGTAAGGGCATTAGAGGAAGAAGACCTCCCATAATAAATCATCACCATCATGAAACATTTCTGAAATTTGACATAGGGTTTTTGGATTTTTTACAAAGAGTATTTACTGAGTTGGAATTCACTTCTGGGGTGAATGGGCATTTTTTTCTCAGCCCAAAATTCCATTTATGTCTGAAACAGTTCAGACTTGTTTAACGGGAAATTTGTAACATTACTGATTCCATTTACTCTGTTGTTGCACTTTTGTTTTTAGTTTGTCACTTGATATTTTCTTTCTTTTTTTTTTTTTAAAGAGTTTATTTATTTATTTGACAGACAGAGATCACAAGTAGGCAGAGAGGCAGGCAGAGAGAGAGAGGAGGAAGCAGGCTCCCCGCTGAGCAGAGAGCCTGATGCGCGGCTCGATCCCAGGACCCTGGGATCATGACCTGAGCCTAAGGCAGAGGCTTTAACCCGCTGAGCCACCCAGGCGCCCCTGTCACTTGATATTTTCAGTCGAAAGACAGTTTGGCAATTCTCACAGTTTGTTAGGAAAAGGACTCACAGTTTGGAACTTAGAAAATGGTAGTCCACACGGTAGCTGAAAACCCAAGGACAGGACTTACATGGAGGTAAGCGGTGTACTTTGCATTGCCTCGTTAGTATTCACTGGTTACAGGTCATCCTAAGATTTCTTATCTGCCTGCTGCTCTCTCGTTCTGCTCTTTTCCCAAGAATTTCGGCTGAGCTGGCATTGTTAATCTAAGTAGCTGGGTAATCTTTAGTATTCTCCGAGAAGGTTGCTACCCAGCCATTTTCCTGGAGCTAGTTAACTAATGGGATGATGAGAAGACTTACCAGTGATTCTTTGGTTAAAAGAGAGTGAGAAGGAATGAGTTGGGGGAAGGGATGTCCCCTTAGTGCAAAATCATTGAAATGGCCTTAGATTGCAGTGATAGAGTTTATAACAGAAAAGGCAATGCGTCATCATTTGCGGTGTACCTGGTTTTAATTAACCTTGCATTTCCACTTGGTGTAGTCTTTGGGGTAGGCGAGGAGAGAATGCTCTGGGAAAAAGTTGACCTTGCTTTCCTACACATGCATATGGAAATGCCATGCAGGGACTTTACAATTAATATTGATTCAATGTCAGAAGCACCACATTGATTGCAAGGGAAAAGACTATGGGGGGGAACCTCCTGAAATTTTCATTTGGAGTGTATGAAAGTGCAAGCCCTAATTATTGACTGCTGGGGAGATCTTGAGGATACATGCTGAGGCCGGTGATGATTCACTTCTCGTTTGCTATAGAAGCAGTTTTTCATACCGCTTGGGTTATGTCGTATCTATTTCTTACTAAAATAAAGGAAGTGTTTGCTGCAAGAAGCCACAGAGTTCCCTATCTTAAGCCTTTTCTATGTAATGATAGACGTGCGTCTGTAAACAGAAGCTTCGCGAGAGGGCAGCTCGTGAATTTTGTGTATCAGGGGTCTCTGTCGGAAGGACATCCTGTCAGTAAGTAATTAACAGAGCTTTAGGTGGAATAGACACAAATTAGTAGCCACATTCTTACTGGTTAATACAATGCTCCTATCACCTGGGACCCCCTTCTGTGACATGAATCCAAGGACGTTCTTCCTGGGAAGCTGTGGACATGCGAACATGTTTTATGACCAAACAGGCCTGGGTTAACAACTACCAAGGGGAAGTCCAATTAACAAATTTATTCATTTGGGCCCTATTTACACTTCTGCTGTCACCTCTAATTACTTATTTTTGAAATAAAAACTTTGGCCTTCACTGTGGTCTCCAGTGCCTGTCAGCGAATGATAATCTGTTTGAATCTCCTCAACTCTATTAGAATTTCACAGGTCTGCCATCTGGTAGTAGGAACCAAAGCTCAATCAATATTTATACATACGAAATGACAGTTCCTGAGAAGGGACCGTTTCAACTTCAGTGAACGCAGGTTAGTGTTTATACTAGAATTATAAGCATAGCCATGATTTGTGAGTCAGTAACGATTATCCCACGCCATGCATGCTTTTAGTCTTTAATGGGAAGGAACCATTATGCTATGAAAAGTAGAGGACGTGAAACCTGTGCTTTCCCTGACGGAAGGCAGGAGAATTGGAGGGAGAGAGCCAGGTTGGAGAGACAATAGATCACCTCGAGCCACACAGGAGGTAGTGATGGTAAGACAGCCCTGCTGCTTCCCACTAGCTTTGTCCTTGGTGCCTTCCATGAAAACTGATGTCCACAAGAACACTGGCTGAGCGCTGATCCCAGCTTAGCTGGGCTCTTTCTTATTCCTCAATAGTGAACAGTTCTGGAACCTTCAAATGCTTGGCAACTTCTCTCACAAATTTGGTATCAATAGACACTAATGTTTGCCAATGAACAGAGCTCCGTTTCAATGTAGGGGTTTAGAAACTGAAGCATGAGGCCAGTGAATGTCCTTGACCCCCAAGCACTCTCTCTCCTCAGTAGAAGGAGCTGCAGTGATTTCCAGCTCTACCCACTTGTGTTGCAGAGGTGGCGCTGAGGCGCGGAGGAGTTCAGCTGAGGGTTAGATGATGTGGTCACTCATGGCTGCATTGGCTTCGGGACAGTGCCCAGAGTCACCTCCTGTCCAGTCTTTCAGCCTTGTCACTTACTCGAGTTCTTAGTTCTCATGGGTCTTTGACGATGTTAAGTGGGAAATATGTGTCTGGAAAATGAACTTTTCTTTGTCACTGTAAATATTGCTTAAGTGTGAGTGGGCTTTGGAATAAACTCAGAATGCTACAGCATAAATATTAATTCGAAAGGTTAATTCTGGGTAGTTAGTGGCTTTCAAAGCTTTTTTTTCTGTGCTGAAATAGAGGGTTCCCATGAATCATTTCACTCATATTTTTGTCAGTACAAGGTATCTGTCATTTTTTACCTAATAATCTGGAATGTTCTTGAACTTTCAAAGATAAAAGCTTTTCCTAGGGAGCTTATTTAAGGTGCAGACTCTGGGGTTACAGGCCCCAGAGATTGCTGTGGAGTCCTGATGGCACGGGGCCCAAGACGTGACGCGTTCGGCCGGTGTTCTAGGTCGTTCTATTACAAAAAATCAAAAAAACATTTTGGGACTTATCTGCCAAGTGTGCTGATTTTGAATTCTGGTTATTAAATTTTAGTCATTGTTTTTCTGAGAAATTTGTGAATTCCAGCATTGTAATTCCCTAGTTTGGTGCTCCTCAAGATTCTTCATTTCTCAGCCTCTATTCTGACAACTCGATTTTTAAAAAAATATATTTTATTTATTTATTTGACAGGCAGAGATCACAAGTAGGCGGAAAGGAAGTGGGGGTGGGGGGAGCAGGCTCCCAACTGAGCAGGGAGCCTGATGCAGGGCTTGATCCCAGGACCCTAAGATCATGACTTGAACTGAAGGCAGAGGCTTTAACCCACTGAGCCACCCAGGTACTCCCTGATAACTCGATTTTTATGCTTAGGCACTTTATTCAAATATTCCTTGAAAGTTATGTGGTTTTTGTTGTTGTTGTTGTTGTTGTTGTTTCTTCAGAAAGATCACAGTGCCATAACAGTTAATATGTAACTTTTTTTTTTTAAAGATTTTATTTATTTATTTGAGAGAGAGAGAGATCACAAATAGGCAGAGAGACAGACAGAGAGAGAGGTGAGGAGAAGCAGGCTCCCTGCTGAGCAGAGAGCCCAATGCGGGACTCGATCCCAGGCCCCTGGGATCATGACCTGAGCCGAAGGCAGAGGCTTAACCCAGTGAGCCACCCAGGCGCCCCAATATGTAACTTTTTAATTTTGTGTTTTAGTGTATAATCCAATGTGAATGTAAATTTTTTTTTTTTTTTTTTGTCTTTTAAAAAGAAATCTCCCAGGGCACCTGGGTGGCTCAGTGGGTTAAGCCGCTGCCTTTGGCTGGGGTCATGATCTCAGGGTCCTGGGATTGAGCCCTACATCGGGCTCTCTGTTCAGCGGGGAGCCTGCTTCCCTCTCTCTCTCTTGATCTCTCTCTGTTGAATAAATAAAATCTTAAAAAAAAAAAAAGAAAGAAATCTCCCAATAAATAAATACAGCAAATGAAAGATGCAGAATGAATGGGGAGCTCTACTTAAAATTTCCTGAAATTATTAGGCCTTCAGAAATTTACAGCTACTGAAAGTACAGAGATCTCCAGGGGAAAACACATTATAGATACAGCAGTTAGAACAGCGGTCTTCACAGAGTTTTAACTATTATTTAGGAAAAGAGAGAATAAAGGACGAAAGAAGGAAGGAAAAGGGAAAGGAAGGAGAAGTATTGGATGAGTATATACTACAAACGTGTTTGCATAGACGCTTGCTCTTGTATATGGAGTAAATCTTAAATTCCTTTCTAATTTATTTCACCAAGTTTTTTTTTTGTTGTTTGTTTGTTTAGATTTTACTTATTTATTTGAGAGAGACAGATAGTGACGGGGATAGAGAGAGAGAACACACGCAGGGAAGAGAGGGAGAAGGAGACTCCCGCTGAGCAGGGAGCCCGACGCGGGGCTCGATCCCAGGACCTCGAGATCATGACTTGAGCAGAAGGCAGATACTTCACTGACTGAGCCACGCAGGCGCCCAAGATGATGAGTTTAGACAGAACCTGTGAAGAACAAAGCTGGCATAAGACCCGGTGGGGAAAGCTTCGTGGAGGGGATTATATTCGAAACCAGTCTGTGGTGCCAAATACGGTTTTGTAAAAGGAGGGGAGGCAGAGACTTGGGGCAGGGGGAGGGGCAGGGGAGTCGCTTACGTGGGCATCTACAAATAGAAGTGATAAAAGTGAGGACGTGTCCAGAGAAGTAGCAGGGCATGAAGCTGAGAAGTTATTTCAGGGAACGTTAGAAAAGGTCTTGACACCATGCTAGTGATTTGGACCATGGATGACAGGGGCTCATTTGTGAGGAGGAGTCACGTGATCCCTGGGTTGTAGATCCTGTAGCAATGGTCAAAAGTTCAGACTCCGATGCAGGGTTTTGTATGAGGTAAATTCCTTACCTTCAGCAAACCATAGATTCCTTAGCTCCAAAATAGGGCTAGCGCCTCCCCATCTTCGGGAGGCTGTTCTGAAGAGCA
The DNA here is from genome assembly GCF_964662115.1 of Mustela nivalis. Taxonomy (NCBI): domain Eukaryota; kingdom Metazoa; phylum Chordata; class Mammalia; order Carnivora; family Mustelidae; genus Mustela; species Mustela nivalis. Next base: position 10,791,285 of record NC_139039.1, on the reverse strand, counting down.
AAGGAGGGAAAGCATCTGATGTGCTTGCCGAAAGCAGACACTCAACCCCGTGTTGGGGAGATCATTTTTTTCACTCAGCAAATACCTGTATGGTAGGTGTGGTGCTCTGGCCAGGGGTTTAAGAATATGAAAATGAGCAACACGACATAGGATTTACAGTACATTGTCACATCGTCTGCCCCGGCATTCAAGGCCAAGAGTTTGAGGAGTTGACAGAGAAGGAATTGGGGGAAGGTCCTGGAGGCAAAGAAAACAGATCACAGCTATTTTTACAGGACAAGGAGGAGAATCTTCAGTTGGGTCCTCAAGAATTAGTGGGATGTGTCTTCATCTGTCGGATTGAGTCCTGGTCTCAACACTCCTCACTCCACATTGGCATAATACATTCCCATCTGTTTCCTAGAGCGATGGGGGGTAGAAATCCCCCGTTCTTTTTCTTTTGTCTTTTTAATTCCCTCCCTCTTTTTAAATTCTTGCTTTTATGCTCACACTGTACTCCAATCAATCAGTATTTCATTCTCGGAGGTAAAGTCATGTTTCCCAAACTAACATTGTTTTTCAATTAATTAAAATCAGTTAAGAACAATTTAATTGAGTGCTGTCACCAGCGCCATAAATCACTGTGATGCCTTGCTGTCATCACTCGGCTTCTGAAAGCACCTCTCCTGGCAAGATCCGACACAGCTTATAGTAATATCCAAAATGTTTAACCAGGATGACATAATTGTCAAATATGTAATTGTGCTTTTACTGCCTGTAGCATTCACTACCATTTGAAAATGTCAGAAATTACTACCACAGGCAAGTCGAACATTTAAATATATGTCCGGAATACATCCTCTGCCAAGATAAAAAAGCATCACTTCTCCCTGGCGACTTTAAAGTTTAATGTCCTGTGTATCAAGAAGTGTCTGCCTGTGTGTTCACACTACATTTCAAGTTTGGGAAGAATGCAGAGTTGTCCAGCCCCGGCTGTGTGACTAAGAGTTATTAGATGTGGAAATTGGATACAAGGATCTTTTGATGGGAATAAGGATGGGTTTGTCATACTGGGTAATATTTTAAGATGAATTTTGACATGTTCAATAGACTTCCTAACAAATGATTAGCATCTCAGAATACTTATGGACTGTAGTGACACCAGCTGTCTTCGGAGGATGTCAGATCATCGCACAGATTCACTGGGATCAAAGGAAGTGTTGAATTTGTGTTGAAATTTCCCCTCTATGTTAGCAGTTAGCGTCGCGACTTTGGACAGTATTCCCGAATATAAACTCTCACTAAATTGTCACTGTTGTCTAACATTTATTTACTCTTTGGCTTCATAGCCCAAATTGTCAGATTAGTGCCCCCTTGCCAGCCTCCTCCTGGACCAGCAGAGGACCTGGCTGTATCAAAGGACATTCATTTGGCAATCTGGTATCAGATGGCAAGACAGTTCCATCTAACAGCTGGATAACCACATTAAAAGAATTCAGCAGGTCCTTTGAAAGGAATAATCAGTTCAAATTTAATGGCGATGTCTACTTAAAGGGAGTGGAACAGCCACCGCTGGAATAGTTAGTCCACATGTATTTTATCAGAGTTCAACCATGATATGTCATTAGTATGGACTGTGCTTTTCTTAAAATACAAGGAGTGCAAGCTCCTGTAAATTGCAAATATGTTGCATCCATTCAAATATTTATCTCGAAGGATATAGTTCATGGAAATCTTTTCTCTGTCATTGAGTACCATAATGCTCTTTAATATCATGGTGCTTTGTTTCTGTGATCCTGCATTCGACTGTGCTGAGCTGAAGCACAGAAAACATGGGAGCATATTGTAGACTGCTCATCAAATTTTCTCTTCCATGAAATGAAATAGAGCCATGTCCCAAGTGATAGAAAATTACTTTAATTATCCCATTCTACATGGAAGTTTTGTGATTATTGGCTGAAAGAGAATCCAACAATCCTTCACGCCAGCAATGGGCAGACTCTTGCGATGGTCTTCCACTGACCCACCTTCCAAACGAGGGAGCAGACGTGGGAGGCCTGATTGATGACACCAGCCATCAGGGACTGATTTGAGTTGTCTCACTTTGTCGCCCCCACTGTAATTAAGAGGATGGACACAGGATGGGGCTGCCCAGGTCTAAACACTGGCTCTGCCCCTTAGGAACTGTGTGGTTTTGGCAAGTTACAACCTTTTTGTGTGTGAGTTTCTTCCTCTGTTACATAGACATCATAATAGTAGCACAACCCTTTAGGATTATTTTGAAGATTGAATGAGTTTATGTTTCTTTCTGTCTGAGAGCTGTGCCTGACACATAGTAGCAACTCAGTAAATTTAGCCATTATTATTATAACTTTTGTTAATATGAATTGATGTGTTGAAGTTAAGTACTATTAAATTTTTTGATGCTTCGCTGAGCACGAGGAAGGTGTCAGGAGAATGGAAATGTTCTAATTTTCTAAATTGATGGAACATTTGGATTCTGAAAATAATAGATTGTTACAGTCTCTCCTTTGAAAAATTCTAGTTGAAATTACTAAACAGATGGCTCGTGAGTGCTCACAAAAAACCGTGGTGGTCACCACCATCATAATGTGTTAATTAAAAGCAAGTCATTTCAAACTAGCCTAATCTCATTTTTGGAAAGAGTTACTGGGGTTGTTGGAAAAGAGATGCCTTATTGGGATTTCTGCAAGGTATATGGATGCTTTCGTTACATATTTTGATCAAAAAAAAAAAAACATGTTCAAATAGTTACTATTTTTGTGGGTAAAATCCCACAAGAATGACTGTTATTCTCAAGGCAGCATAGCTCAGTTTAAAAAAAGTACAGTTATTTTGCCCCTTTCATTCAGTATTTGTATCCCTGGTTTCCATGAAGACTAGGGAAAGATGCATATTATGTGAGTGACACACATTTCAGAAAGGTAGCTGATGTTGATGACAAATGTACATTTCAAAAAAAAATAAAACAATGGTACATATGTAAAATCGTTATTTTTTAAAAAGCTCACAATAGTAAAGCAGTCTAGGGTTAATAGAAGTTTATTTAAAAATATTTTGAACCTTGGGGTGCCTGGATGGCTCAGATGGTTGGCCGCCTGCCTTCAGCTCAGGTCATGATCTCCAGGTCCTAAGATCTAGCCGCATGCAGGGCTCCTACCTAAGTGGGGAGTCTGCTTCTCCCCTTCCCTCTGCCCCTCCCCTGCTTGTACTCTCTCTGTGTCTCTCTCTGTCAAGTGAATTAAAAAAACAAAACAAAAACAAAAAAAACTTAAAAAACCCACAACACTTTGAAACTTTAAATGCAAAGAGTTTTCTTTTGGAGAGTCCACTCTGGTTGGTTAGATAAGGTTGACTTAAGAGGCGTGGTAAAGAGGGGTCCCAGGAAAAACGGGAACTAATACCCAGCAGTGACAAGTGAAGTACCCTACTTTTCAGGAGCTGGTGTAATAGTGTTGGTGACAAATCAACAAGTAAAAACAGCAGGGTATGGATATACCAGAGGGGTGTAAGCATAGTGTTCTCAAAAATTCTTAGGAAGGACATTTAACACTACAGAATGGTGTCAGCCATTGATCCTCAAAAGAGGCTATAATTAAACTCAGAGGGATAGGAGTTTGTGAAGTTAGGGTAGAGGCATTGGTATTCTAGGTTGATAAACTATGGAAAGGGCCAGAGATGGGAGCATGTGGGTATTCTAAGACCATTTGTACCAGTGGTCCAAGTAACAATAGAATGTGAGGTAGAGACCACTGAGGTTTTTTTTTTTTTTAAAGATTTTATTTATTTATTTGACAGAGAGGGATCACAAGTAGGCAGAGAGGGAGGGGGGAAGCAGGCTCTCCACTGAGCAGAGAGCCTGATGTGGGGCTCAGTCATAGGACCGTGGGATCATGACCTGAGCTGAAGGCAGAGGCTTAACCCACTGAGCCACCGAGGCGCCCTGAGACCACTGAGTTTTAATAGCTTATATTCATGTATGTCTGGTACATGTGAAAGTGTTTTACTTTACTAACTCATTTACTAATTCATTTAACTGTGTTTTATCCCATAGTTTTGCTGCATAATAAACTCACAACTCAGTGACTTGCAACAATCCCTTACTGTTATTTTGTGAGTTTAGGAGTCAGCAGGGTAACTGTTGGTACGGCAAGGCTTGGATTGTCTTGGTTGGATTTGCATCTTATCTTCTTCGCTGCTCAGCTGGTTATGATTCATCTAATCCGGATGGTCTAAAATGATCTCACTCACATCTCCAGTAATTGCTTTGCTTTTGTCTGGGGCAGCGCAAAAGACTTGACCCCTTGTCTCTGGTCATTCAGCGAGTAAGCCAGACTTGTTCACCCGACAGTCAGAGGGTTCGAAGATCAGCAGGAGGACTGCTCTCAATGCTCAAGCACATTTACAGCCTCTGCTAATGTCCAAAGCAAGTCCACAGGGTCAGCCCGGATCGAAGGGTGTGAGAGACATGACTTCACACCTTGAGAAAAGTGAAAATATGTATGACCAGTTTTGTAATCTGCTACAACTTAAAAATAGACCTTGAGGGTAGGTGCTTTTATTGTCCACCCCAGTTATCTCTAAAGTATGGGGAATATTTAGCTTGGTCAAGGTCACATAGGCATCAAGTGGTAGGTCTGGGATTTTCCAACAGGGCAGACTGTTTCTTGATTCTCACCCACTGTAGTTGACTAGCATTTTGGGAAGAGGTAGGATAGGTACAAGACTACGAGGAACAATGTATGTTACTGTGAGAAGTTGGGCTTTTATCCTGAGGGAAGAATGATGATCAGAAGACTAACACAATCATCTTTACAGCTGGGAAGGATCAGTAGAATTGCATGATGGGGAATTAATTCTCGGAGGACCGTATTGAAAATTGACTCATCAGCCCACTCCTCAGTATATTAATCTGTCAGGATGCTGACGGAAGACTGACCTAAGGTAGTAGTAGTTGGGTAGCTGTATGGTTTTATCTAAATTAAGGAAATGCCATGTTAAAAATGATCAGACCTCTATGACACTATTGACTGGCTGTTAGTAGCGGGTGAAAACTGGGATTGTGGGTTCGTAACACACTTCGGGAAGTACAATTACTTTATCATTACTTAGTCAATAATGAGTAATCAAGGCAGATGATTTTAGTTGATATAAATAAATGATTGAAGTTGACAATAGAGGTGTGAAAGGGACTTCAACGAATACATTTGCTAATTGGCTTTGTAAAGATGCCAGTCGCTATTCTTTCTCTATAAGGAAAACGTGTAAATGGCACTTACTCAGTGAACACAAAACTCCTTTGTGATTGTCCATCTGCCAAACTAACTCGCAAGGTGTGAACATACATTTTTACGGAATACTGACTGAGCATCTTAGAAAAATCCAATACATTGCCCTAACTACTCAAGAATAAAAGAGGGATTTTTTTTGTTATCTTATTTGATTTAGCAACTTGTAGCCTCTTGATTTCTGGGATGGTTCATGTGAGCCCAAATGAAAAAGAATGACAGGCTTAATCGAGAGTATAATTATTTAGGTTACATTTTTATCGAGCCTGCATTTTGGTGTGATGAGTAAGTAAGGTCAGAGATAAGGCAGAGACTATGGAGATTAGTTTTCTTCATTGCTTATATCATGTTGCATTTTCAGGAAATACACTGTCAAACGGGTTGGCAATATTAAGAGCCACCAGAGGACATTCATTTAATCACCGAGAGCAGCCCTAACAGCCAAAGAGCCAATATTTGAAAGAAAATGAAGTCATTTCAGCATAAAATAAAATGCTCTGACTTTTAGAGGATCAGCTAACATCTTAAAGTGAGAGAACATTAGAGCTTTGGAAGGGACCTCGGACAGCATGTATTTAATATCTCCATTTATGGATAAAGATATCCAGGTTCAGAACAGTTAAATAACACTTCCAAGGTTATATTGTCAATTAGCAGCCTGGTTAGGGAAATAACCCAGCTTTCTACTTTTCATCCAACGCATTATCATTTAGTTATGATTAAGTTGATCCCCAAATATGTTCAGAAGAGTGTGGGCCTATTCCTGCTAAAGTGAAGAACTCTATTTGCTGATGGAGAACATCTCTCCTTGAGTAGTTTCATGGTTCTGAAGCTATTTAGAAGAAAGCACCCTGGGTTGTTTTGGCTAGCTGACTTCACTGTCTAGGAAGGACCTTGTAACAGTATCTGGGTAAGTCTGTCATGGTCAGAGGTATAATTTTTTACTTACCAGCCCCAAAATTACACAATGACAGTATACAGGATGTGTTTGACTAAGGATGCTACAACACATTCACTATACTTGGAAGACATTTACAGATAGAAAGCAGAGTGTTCATCAGTTCATTGCATTACAATGAGGAATGAAACCATCAGTCAAAGGAGACATCCTTTTGGATCTCTTGTGTGCACTGTCCTGCTTCCACTGACCTGGGAAACCAGGTGACTTGACATGCTCAGAGTTAGACTGAGAATAGGTATTGGTAATTGTCAGTTATTTCACAGTGCCAAGTTAACATTGCCTCTTCTGTCCGTGTCTACTGTGGGACTGTTTTCTGCCAGGACAAGTGTTTTGGAGGCATGCATAACACACCTTTTGCTCACTATGACCAAAAGGTGTGACCAAAGCTGGCATGTTTGCAAGTTCCAACTCTCATTTTTTCTGGTGTCTACTCCTGCCCCACCCCAGCCATCACATGTATTAATACTTTCCCAAGTCTTGTTAGGCAGCAGAGATCTCTCTGAAAGGGGGCTTTACATGTCTGTCATCTCCTTTTACTGTTTAACTTTTGCAAGGCAACCTAATTCCCTTTACCTGCCAATTCTTGGAAGGTACCACATCACCTCATTGTTATTTCTGCGTTCTGCCTCTAGCCCTGCCTCAGCTGGAGTCCAGATTCTACATAAATGTTGACTCTGCCAGGGGATTAGCTGGACTGATGGAAAGAGCAGTTATCTTCCTGGTGCTCAGCAAACCTTCATAAGTACTAATTCTCATTCCCCTATTAATAGCAGTGAAACTGGTGGATTCTGTTTCCTGTAAGCAGTATAAAAAGTAAGCACACGAGCAATCCACGAATCCCTGACATAGGGACAAAAAAGATGGACTTGGAAATCAGACGTTGAAGCAGGCCTCACCTCTTACTAACTGTGACGTGGGGCATCTCATTCTGTGTTGTCATATATAACATTTTATTTTTGTTTTTTAAAAAGATTTTATTTATTCATTTGAGAGAGAGAGCGAAAGGGCAAGTGAGTACAAGTGGGTGTGGGGGACATACAGGCCGAGGGAGAGGGAGAAGAAGGCCCCCACTGAGCAGGGAGCCCCATGCGGGGCTCAATCCCAGGACGCCGAGATCATGACCTGAGCCGAATCAGATGCCTAACCGACTGAGCCACTCAGGCGCCCTTCATATATATTTTAATGATATTTTCCTTTTAAGATTGTTAAGATTTAAAGCAGTTCTGTACATGTAAGGCTTTATTAGTATGGCTACCACATAGATGTTTACTAATTTTATATTGTCTACCCGAGAACTATAGAGTATTCATATTTAAAGATGGAAAAAGTAACTTCACGTTGGCTAAGACCTTTGGTTATCCTTAGCATAGTCAGAACGGCCTGAAAACCGAGCAGGAGGTGCTTCAATGTAGCACCTTCTCAGTGATGTTAACCTTAAAAATAAAACTTATTTTACCAGCAAAGCGGGTGTATTTCAGAACAGCAGAGGATTTCCATTGGGAACATGCAAGCTATGGCAAAACCGTAGGCAAGTCCAACAAACGAGAGGACCATTATTTTGGGAGGGGCTGTTTTGAATGAAAGTCCACTGGAGAAAAGCAAGAGTTCAGGGTGATAATGGTTTCTCATTGGCTGGGTTGCAGGGCTAGGCGGTTCCTTGTAAGGGGTGCAGTGTGCATCCTTTCCTCTTGGGTTGTGTCATTGACGATTCTTTCCTGTGGAGGAGTCTTCTGTGGGGGTCTGTAATTGACAGTTCTTTGTATAATTGACATTGGGTGGCACTGTTCCCCCTTCTGCCCTCCCGGCTCCCTCTTAGTGAGGGTTCCCCATATTAATTGTCACAATAATAAGACTATGAATTTTCACCAGAGACCTTTAGATCCCTAAACTGTAACAATGCGAATTTCTCGAATCGCTCTAACTTTATTCAAGATGTAGCTGAGAGTGTATCCTTAGACCACACAAAAATTAATCCTCACTTAGGAGTTTCCTTTAACAGCCAATCTGCCTGAGCGCATAGAGTCTTAGAGAAAGACCTCATCAACATTCCCTGAACAATAGTCATCTATTCTTTCAGCTCTTTAGAAAAAGAAAGGATTCGGATGATCTCCCATGGTAGCATTTCATAACCATATGTTGTCTGTGTGTCTGTGTTTAGCACTTAGCTGACAAGGCATCTTCCAGCTCAGCTGCACAAGTTGTGGTGATAAAGTCTGGATTTTTCCCCCTTGTATGAAGCATACAACCACATTATAACTTCCTATTAAAATCTACCCTTCAGGCCCACTTAACATCTCTATTATGGAAACATGAACATATCTCCCTCTGCCCCCCACTGGCCTCAACAGTGTTGACTTGCTACAGTTTGTAGGATACATTTTTAATTTGCTCCTTCACTTGTCAGTAACAGCCCACATTTTGTTTTTGTTGTTACACAAGCAGCAGCCCAGTTAAGAGATGCATGTAAGGCTGTCTGAATCCTTGGTACAGCGTGCATTTGGATAAAGGTCAGATTAATCTGTATTCCTTAATAAGATTGTTTATTTCTCTATGATCTAGAATAGCTTTTGTCTCTATGAAAGTGTATTTGGGTTAAGACCACTCCACTACCAACTTCCTTTCCATAAGCCTCTGCCTTTTTCTCCTTTAAAATGGTGGTTAGTTAAGCGAACCACCAGACTGAGATAAATTGACTTCAATTTACATAGTGAAGATGCAGAAAAGAACAAGACTGTATTTTGGCCATAAACTGCTGATAGGATTGAAACTTTGTAAAGTGACCGAAGAGGATATATGCCTTCGTGATTCTCGTGTTCTTCTGGGAAATATCAGTAGCATCCGGAGACCAAGGAGAAGTGGGGACTGTGTATTTATTTCTTGTACCATGACTTATTTTGGACAATGGGCTATAAGGATAGTAGGTCTTAGACCAAACTCTGTTCAACACAGAAACTTCTGTTAGGAGGCAGCCCCAAACTATCAGACAGCTTTTCCGTCGCTTATGTCGGACCTTCTGTCCTCATGGTAGCAGCAAGCTTTGGGGGCATAGAAGGTTACCTCTGTAGCAGGTTCAAGGGTATACAGATAATAGGATCGGGTGACTATATAAGCAGATCAGAGGCCAGAGTCTCCCTTGAAGTCGGGGTCCCTGGGTCACCAGGATTTTATATTGTAAGTGCTTCCTCTAAGATGCTAGGAAGCTGCTGGCTTTCTCTGCCGTGATGATGTCTCATTTCACCATCCCTTAAACTGATTAACAAATACTTCTGCAAAGTAAAAGAAAGTCTTTTGAACTGTTAGGTAGATCTTTCTCCCTGTCTTGTAGGCAGGAAACGAAAATGCACAGTACCTATTTCATGGGTTTACAAGGACTGCATTAGGGACATATATGTGAAGTGCTCAGGCTGGTGCCTTAAACACAGTACACATTAGCTTTTATTGTTGTCCATGTGATCAATCATTGGTTGAGGACAAAAAATATTTTGAACAATTGTTATGAACATTGTATGTATTATCATCCTATGAGCAGCTTCTGGTGTTAAGAGTTAGCTACAGGGGCCCTTGGGTGGCTCAGTCAGTTAAGTGTCTGCCTTCCATTTGGGATAAGATCCTGGGGTCCTGGGACCGCATTCATCTCGCTTTGGGGGGAGCCTGCTTTTCCCTCTCTCTCTACCTGTCACTCCGCCTGCTTGTGTGCGCTCTTTCTCTCTGTCAGACAAATAAAGAGTTAGCTACAGTAAAGGGGTTATTTATTGATTTGGTCAAGGATTTTCTCCTTCCTCCCTTCTTTTCTGCCATCTTTCCTTCCTTCCGCTCAGTTCTCAGACAGGCTGAATTTCAAATACTTAATTGTTCTTATTCCTGACATCAAGAATCGAAAACAAATAAGGATTTTCTCTTCCCTCCCTCCCTCCTCTCTGGCTGCTCTCCTCCCTTGCTTTTTCCCTTCGGTCCTCTCTCACTTTCTCTCTGTTTCTTTAAATTAGACAAGAATTTTTTTTTTTTTTCCTGCAAGAGTATATGCTGAATCAACTAAGACAAAGCATGTGTAAATCCTCATTTTACATACTCACCTTCTTAGCTTCTTGGGATTAGCATCTGCTCTGGGTACGTCCCTTTGCCTGTGGTCACATACTCCCTGTGTCAGTCTCTTGCTTTTACACATTTATACAGTTTTGGATTCCCCCAGGAGACTAAAGGAAACATTGTGCTTTAATCCTCTCTCTGACCCTGCTTCCTTGGGAGGACTTAATCATAATGTGAATAGGGAATAAGTGTATGCGAATGTCCCTCATTTGCAATGCATGTTGTGTCTGCCTCTTTAAATAAAGTAAAGGTTAATATGTTGATTTCCTATTTATAGGTAACTTAATGCTTCTAATTTTTCCTAATCATGGCACAAGGTTTTGGCTTAGTACTATGATTTCTTAAATGATCTTTCTAAATCGTTATAATGATTTGATGAGTTTACTACTCTCCGAAGAGGTTGGATTGACAGGTTTAAAGAGACAAATCATACAGTACTTTTTTTTTTTGTTGCCACATAATATCTAGTTATAGCAGCAGGTCCTTCCATTAAGCAAACTGTATTTCTGGTTGATACATCTTTGGGCTTTTTTCTTTGAACCCAGACATATCTTCCTTGGCAATCCAGTTTGAACTAGGGCTCGTCTGACCTTCACATGTATCAGAATAGAATCACACACTATTTAATCTGAAAGCTGAAATAATACTCTTCATCAGAGAAAGTAGATATTAATTCATTACATCATTTCCATTTCTGACATTAGAAAAAAAAAACAGCTTGACATTTTACTGTTTTTTTTTTCCTCCTCTCTCTCTCTCTCTCTCTCTTTTTTTTAATAACAGGAATCAAAACTGTCAAAAAGCCTGTCTTCAGACAGTGTGAGACCTGGAACCATCTTGAGGAACTAACCAGTTACTAGTCTCTGCCTCAGCAGACTGGGAACAGGCTACCTAATTGGGATCTTTATGTGTTTTGTACAATGTATTTGACGCAGCCTTTCTTCTGGGTCACTTGGCCTTCTGAGGGAATGCAGCATACCATCTGCAATGAGTTGCAAAGTGACTCATCTGCCCACCTTCTAGTTCTTTATTATTTTTGAGTCATTCTGGACAGTATAAACTATAAAAAGATACAGGTTTTCCAAGTAGAAACAGGGTCTGAAGGATCATTTCTTGATTCACAGATACCCCTGGAGCCGCTCCTCGTGGCAAACATGGTATGGGCGCTCCGAGTACTACTATCGCTAACTCCAGACAGAGAGGATGTTGATGGTGTGGGGAGCAGAGCTTTACACATTTTTACGTAGATTAATCTAGTTTCCTTGGAACATCCACATGGGGCAGGGTCTATTAGTATTCCCATATTAGCAAAGAATAAGCTGAAACACAGAGAGCTGGTTAACTTTTTCAGATTGGAGTGGAATCTGTTTCCATGCAGCCCATCTCCAGAATCTATCCTGTGAAATGTGTCAAAAACTAACATTCAGCCCAGTAAACTTGAAGATCTAATTGGTTTTATTAAGCGGTTCATGAATTCGGCAGCGGTCCATTTAGCCAGTAGAAAGGAGCTCCTAGGAGTTGTATAAAATGGAAGGTTTTTATTTTTATTTTAAAGATTTTATTTATTTATTTGACACAGAGAGAGAGAGAGATCACTAGTAGGCAGAGAGGCAGGCAGAGAGAGAAGGGGAAGCCGGCTCTCCGCTGAGTAGAGAGACCGACGCGGGGCTCAATCCCAGGACCCTGAGATCATGAACTGAGCTGAAGGCAGAAGCTTAACCCACGAGCCACCCAGGTGCCCCGGATGGAAGGTTTTTAGAAGAAGGAGCGTGCAACAAGGATGTTAGGAGCAAAAGAGAAGAAAGGATTGTTTCGGGTCAGGTAACTTTCCCTCAGGGGGAACAAACAGGGCCTCTCAGCAGGCAGATTAATTCAGCATCCACTGGGGGTTTGGGAGGGTCCTTGTGGCAGATTACCTCCTTGGTGCCTACCAGAGAATTCCTGACTGGGCGAAACTCCATTTCTGAGGTGGGGAGGCTGCCACTGCATCCACGTTACGTGTGAAGCCCAGTTTGGTGACGTGGCCTAGCACAAGTGACTGTCTTTCAAGCCTGTGGTTTTCTTTATGACAAATCCAATATACATGTAACCAGCTGTACAAAAGTAACTGACAACAAAGTCATTGCCTTTGTCCTGCTCACAGGTTGGCCAGTCAGCTATTTTTGTCAGGAAAAGTCTCCCTGTCCTTGCTCTTGTGAGCAAGCCCTTTGTACCTGAGTTCTGCGCAAACATGAGAATAGTGGTGGTTCATTCTACCCTCTATGCATTATGATGGATGTTTATTGAGTAGTTACTATGCGCCAAGTGTGATATCAGCCAAAAAGAGGAATAATAAAAACCATTTTCCCAATCTCATATGCAGTTTAAGCAGTTCATTACATCATTTCCATCTTTTGTTTTCCTGCTGTTTTAAAGTACTTAAAATGGGTAATGTAGATATATAAAGAGCACTCCATAAATTCTAAACCGTTGTGCAAATATTAGGTTGTATTTTTATCATTGCTTGTTTTATTGAACAGCATCTCACGTGCCCTCCTCATAGGTAACTTTGGCCATTTGTTCATTCCATTTATATTCCATCCAAATGATTAAACTTGGTGTTTGTGGTTACTGAGTAAAAGACACATAGTCAATTAAAATTTCAGAACTAATATTCAGTATGAGATGGCCATGTTGCTAAATGAAAATGCATATTATATGATGAAGGGAAGCTGCAAATTTACTTGGATTTTCCTATCAAATTAGCAGCTTGCTTGTTACAGAAAATGAATGCTAATTAGTTCTCTGTTCTGCAGAAGGCAACCTATCTCTGCCCCAGGACAGTATTTGTAAAGCAGTCTCAATTCTGAAGGACTGTTCCTGCTTTCTTTCTACTGGCACCTGCAGGAGAAAAGGACAGGGAAGGGTCACTGTCGTGTGCCAGAAGCTGTGTTGAATGACACCACCCATCACCTCATTTGCAGGCAGGACCGAAGCAGAGACGATCGTGTTTCTCAAAGTAGGAACAAACCTTGGAAAGACTGGGGGTTCCAGATGAGGTGGGTTGTTCCCTGCCAGTGAAAAATGGACGCCTGTAAAGGCCAAGAGATGGCGGACTCTTGGGTTCAGGGCTGAGGCAGACAAGTGGAATCCAGTGGGGAAATGACAAAGCCATCTTTATCAGTGAGTAAGGAATTTTGCACTTTGGGGTCCATGGTTAAGGAACTGATTTTCAAGACAGGTCTTCTAAAGCCACAGTGGATAGAGGCTGGGGGTTGGAGACCCAAAAACAAACTTTCTGGTGATTATCTGAAGAGGGACTTAACTTGATCATGCTCCCCACATACCTCTGGGTTGAAATTCCGAGACCCTCAGTGAAACTGGAGGAGGATCATACCTGGTTTTGTGACGGGTAGCTAGACACAAGGGCCAGGTCACGGAACACAGGCAGAAAAGTACGCCTGAGGAAGCTCAGAGTGACACGGCGAGTGGGTCGGGGCAGAGGGAGGATTGGGCAGGTGTCTGCGTTGAGTGACCAAGGCATGGTGGGTGTGTGAGTCGGCACAGGAGTGTATTAGAAGTGTAGCATCAGTACCAAATAAGTCCCAGTTTGGCTTTGCACTGGCCTGAACACACAGGAGGTAATACATTCCATTCTGGGTTCCACGTTAAGAATATAGATGTATTGGGGCACCTAGGTGGCTCAGTCATTAAGCGTCTGCCTTTGGCTCAGGTCATGATCTCAGGGTCCTGGGATCGAGCCCCGCATCAGGCTTCCCACTGAGCAGGAAGCCTGCTTCTCCCTCTCACACTTTCCCTGCTTATGCTCCCTCTCTCGCTGTGTCTCGCGGTGTCAAATAAATAAATAAAATCTTAAAAAATAATAGAATACCATCAAGTAGAAGGAGAAGTTTCCACTAGTATGAAGGCATTTGCAACTAAAAGACTGTTCAAGGAAGGTCTGATGACCCTTTACATGTCTGAGGGACTGGCTTTTATGTGGGAGAAGGGGAGATAGAAAAGGAAGAACATCTGTGTATCGCCCCCTGTGTTCTAGGCCCTGTTGTAGAGACTAAAATGCCACAATTAAGCTTCACCAAAGAAAGTCATGGTTGCTCAGTATGGAGTTGAGAAAATGAGGCTTGTAGAGGTTGGGTGTGATGCACAAATTCACCCCAGAAGAACCCTGTGTTGTCATGATCCCAGCTAGGATCTTTTGGCCTTCGATGCCCATCTTCCTTATTTTCCACTTTGTTCTGTCCTCGGGGGTTAGAAATTGAGACCAATAGGCAGAAACTTTCACAATGATTTAGGTTAATATAATAAATCCTTTTCTACCAAATTCTCTTACCATTCAAGAGGTTTTTATATGGGAAAGGAATTACTCCGGCCAAAGCAGGATGTCCTGTCAACTGGGAGTGTTTTAGGGACAATTTTGGATGATGTCCTCTAATAGCCCTTCCAACCCTGAAAGTGTATGTTTCCTGATTTTATGAATATACCCCGATTGAGCAACCATTGAGCATCAGGTGTAGTTAGCACATTGGAAATGAAGGAGGGTAACTGAAGGCAGGCAGAGAAGGGACAGTTCAGGGTAGACAGTGAGAAACCAGGAGATATGTTTAAAAGGTAAGGCAGGGACGGCCCACAGAGTAGCCCCGAGGAGCCGAGAGAGCTAGGTCTCACGTGGAAAAGAAATAAACAAGCCGTCAGCCTGGCTCAGTCGGTTAAGTGTCTGCCTGCACCTCAGGTCACGATCCCAGGGTTCTGGGATCAAGTTCCTCCTCATCAGGTTCCCTTTTCAATGGGGAGCCTGCTTCTTTCTCTCCCTCTGCTGCTCCCCCTGCCTGTGCTGCCTCTCATTCTCCAATAAATTAATAAAATCTTAAAAAAAAAAAAAAAAAGGAAACAAGTCACCAGTACCTGGAGAGCATTGATGCAGAGGGGAAGTGCTGCAGAGTCCCCAGTCCCCAGGGACAGGTACAGTACCAGCGTGTGGAGTACAGGATCCTGGGTGCTCCACTCTGTATACGTAGGTTGACTTCCGGAGTAACATCATTTTGTTGTAAGGTCCAGCTGCGGTGGGTTGTAATGAACATTGCCCCCGACTGGGTTGACTGGTGGGGGGGGGGGGCAGTTGTCTGAATCAGTGGAAGTGGTCGGATATGTACCTGTATGAAGGGCCGAGCACTGAAGGCTCATTACCCAAGTGTGTCGGCAGAGAGATGAACAGGAGGAATTTCCTGTTAAAATTAGACGCCCACAGAGCTCTGAAACATACAGCCGTAATGATATTTTCTAAATCATGTTTCCCAAAGGATATTTCAGTGATGAGCGTACAGCTCACTTACTTGAGACTATGTAAATTGTAGCAGTTAATTTTCTCATGGACTAAATGGCCTTTTCAAATGATTATAGTGATGCCCTTTGCTCTGGAACGTATTTTCTGCATATGTATGTCACAGGTGGCACGTCTGCAGACCCACCTCCTATCAGGGACCTGTGCATAAGTGGTGTCCGTTCATCCCAACCTCCTGTGCTCTAAGAAAGAGTCCCCAATTTCTAGAAAATGCCACATAGTCCCTATTTGTCAGGAAGACTCTATTCCTTCCAGATTTCTGTGACTCCAGGAGGACTGACAGGGCTCTTCGGCTCTTCTGCATTGACTGTCCAGATGCAGGATGCTTATCTCTTCCAGGGGGGACCTGGAAAGCTGGGTTCCTAACCCGCTTAACTTTCTGAGCTTGGTGGTGGAACTATGACTGCTTTCCGATCCGCAGTGATGGATTGAAGGTGACAGGCTGAGTGAAAGTTCTGAGCTCCCAGCTGGTCAGTTGATTTCACAAGTACAATGTTGCAAGAGTCATTTATCAGAAGTGTGAACCCAGAGATTTAGATGTTTGAGGTGACAGCTGTTAGACACATTGCTTAGAGAAATAACTCACAGAAGATTAGGATAAGACAGCCTGTGATAGAGGACAGTGGGTTCATTTGTTAATTTTTGGTCTGTGCGATTGGGAAATCATGGTGAGGGAAGATCTCCATGGACGTTTCTCTGTTTCCATGCCAGGATGGTTTCTTTCTTACTTGTGCCTGGAATAACACCTGAAAAGATTTGGGTGACCCTGTGTGTCTCATTGGCTGTAATCCTTGTATAATGTCTGTGTATGTATTTGTGGAGAAATGTAAAAACCCTAAAGGAAAGATGTCATGGAAATCATTTTTAAAGCAGGTTTAACTTTTTTTGCATGTGCCTAATGCTACCTTAACAGTAATTAGGTAATCCTTTTGAAAAGACACACATAGGGTGCCTGAGTGGCTCAGTCTGTTAAGCGTCTGCCTTTGGCTCAGGTCATGATCCCACGGTCCTGGGATCGAGCCCAGCATCAGGCTTCCTGCTCAGCGGGGAGCCTGCTTCTCCCTCTGCCTGCTGCTCCCCCTGCTTGTGCTATCTTTCTCTCTCTTTCTCTGGGGCTTGTGTGTGTTCCCTCTCAAATAAATAAATAAGATCTTAAAGTTTAGAAAAGCTGCACACAGCATTGGTTCAAATCCTTTTCAGTCACAGACCATAGAGTTCACGACAGTCAAGCTCTTCAGACAATGAGCCCTTTCAGCCTCCCCAGGGAAGTAAAATTAAATCATTATTTCTGACACTCTTTTTTGTTTGTTTGTTTGTTTGTTTGTTTTGATTGTCTAAACATTGGCTTTGAGGAAGCCTTTTGACATTCATTTCCTGGCAGGGACCGTAGGCCCAATTTGTTTCTATGAACTAATTGGCTCCAGTCACCACGGAACCTCAAACTCTTTCTTTCTTCCCGTTATAATAATTAGGCAAATTACACTCCCAAAATATGTCTGTGGATCTCCCTTCTTGCAAACTTTCGCTGGTATCAGGCCGCCCGATGGGACATACTGGGCCTTATGATGTCACTTGCCAAGGCAGATAGGAATCAGAGTTGAGAAAATTTTAATACGCCAGCTGAGACATCACATATAAACTTACTAAGGTCGGACTGGCCTGATGTGTCCACTGCTTTTCCAAAGCCGTCTGTGTCGGGAGCTGCGTTGACTCTTTGAGGCAACGGCAGAAAGGCTTGAGCCTATCACTCGTATGGACTGGTTCTTCCATGATCCATTTTGGAAGGACTCTCTTTTTGTTTCTTCCCCAGTCACACACACATACTCATTACACTATTTGTCTTTCTCTGTTTCTTTTCTTTCTTTCTTTCTTTTTTTTTTTTTTTTTTTTTGGTATCAGCCCCACATCGCGGCTTTAAAAATACACACACTCATGCCCAAGTTCATGATCTCAATCTTACTCTCGGAGATACTGATGAGGGAGGGCCTTGGCAGTGTTCCCATACTTATAAAGTCCTCTTTCTCTCCAGTTCTGCTTTTTTTTTTTCTTTCTTTTTTTTTTTTTTTTTAATTTTGTGGAGGATAGCCTTTTGGTTTTGTTCTGTGTTTGGTCTGCTTCCTCTCTGATGTGAATTATACCTGCTACTCATCACCGGCACCTGTAAAATAGATATGGTTTCTCTTGTACAGGAAATTGTGCTCAGAGAGGTTAAATTACTTGCTGGAAGTCAGAGCCAAAATTCGATTTCAGAATTGTCTACCTTCAAAGTTCATTTTTTCCCTCCATGCTGTAGTCCCTAGTGCTTCTCCCCTTTTCCTGCGTTTAAGAAAATTGCATATTCCTGATCAAAAAAAAAAAAAGATAAGCATCTGCCAGTATCGGCAAGGAGTGTAAGTAGGGAATATTCCCAATTTCCTGGTTCTTATTCAGGGGACATATCTGGAAAAAAAGAAAAATTAGATGTCAATCCCAAAAGCGATAAATTAGATTGGAGTTCTAATGAGACCAGAGACTAGATAAGCACCCGAACCGTCGTTATTAACTTCTGTTAAGAATGGCTAAAGTCTCATTCATTATTTCAGTTGTGTTTCGTTATTTCCTTCTCCCTGATTCCTTTCTGTGTATTAGGCTACAGTCAGGTTTGCTATATAGTTGAACCTGTAAAAACAAAACCCCGCGAACTAACAATAATAAATAAAAAGTCTGAATCTGGAACCCTGCCCAGTGTGCCCAAGGGTGCCTCCCACTAGCTAGAATCAGTGGCATCTCTGCTCTTTGCATTTGCCTCTGGGACTGTTCTGAACTCACCCCTTATTAATTCCCGTTTCTCTGCTGGTCTCCAGGCTTGCATTTATAGCCCTCGAGCAGGTATGCACAATGCTTTCTTCACCTGGTGATAACAATAGCTAACATTTAACACACCTTTACTAAATTCCAGGCGCTGTGTTAAACATGATAGGCGCATTATCTCATTTAATTATTCACACTCACAAAGGAGAGGGTGACTGTGGGATAACATTGGGACATTAGTAACTTGTGTGAGGTTTCACAGGTGCTAAGTGGTTTGCCCAAAGCCGCAGAGATAGTGGGTGGGCCGGTCAGCTTGCAACTCTTCATTCTTTTGACTCCAAGGTCTCAGTCCCTGCACGAGATATCGCTTCTATGACCCAATCTTTGTTCCATAGTCATTGCTCGGAAGGGCTATTCAAATCGAGAAGAGTGAGACTGAATTCTGTTGAAGCAGACCACAGGCTTATAATCAGAAGGTCAAGGTTTGAATTGCATATTCGCCACTTTTTGCTTTGTGACCCCAATAATTCACATCACCTCTCTGCACCCCCTTTTTCTTGAGCTTTAAAATGCGGCGGAAGGGGTTTAATGAGCTCTGAGTTCTCTTCTGAAAGCTGACGAATACAGTGAGGAGTGGGGACTAGGAAAATCACTCAGAACCGTCCGCCGATGCGGCAGGTGGTGTGCAAATAGCTACGGGTTTATTCCACTCGGTCTTCACTTCAGCTGGAGTGGCATAATTCCATTTAGATCCAATCTAGATACGTTTTTGCAGGGCCTCTATCATTTTTCAGAATGTTTGAAAAACAAAATACACTTAGGCCTCTAACCCTGAGTTTGGAAATCTGAAATATACATAAGATGATATGAACGAGGCTGACTTTGATTACCATACAGTGGCATAGCTGGGGGGCTGCAATAAAAAAAAAAAAAATCCTATAAAATTGAACCCGATATGAACCATGACAGGCCTCCTTAATGCGCGGATGCTTTGGCTTTCAAGTGTATTCTTTCGCTGCATTATACAAAATATGAATAAAGTGATAAGTGAGTTTAAAAATGATTGTATAAGTGAAGTGCACTGTCATACTGTAAAGCATTTTGCCCTCGGGAGACCAAAAATGTAAGGCAGCCTCATTTCCTTTCCTTTAAGTGCTTTCTGGGTTGCTCAGGGTTGCCATTGATGGGCTGGGTTGTTTGTTTTTTGCTAAATTGAGATCATCTTAGTCTGGAGTTTTTTTTGTTTGTTTTTGTTTTTTTTTTAAGGCATTATTATTCAAAGGTGATTTGTGGAGAGGCAGAAACATAAAGGCCGCAAGATGGAGAAAGATACGAGCTGAGAAAAAGAGAAAAGAACCAGAGAGAGAGAAACAGATGTTAAGTCATAAGCCTATAGATAGATACTTGAAACCATAAAAAGGCACAAGGCAGGTATATTGGGGTGGATGCTGGGCTTGCTTGAAGTCCAATGATGCCAAAAATCAATCAATCAACCAAAGTTGATGACCATGACTACTTCTCTAGCAGTTTATAGACCCCACAGTGTGGGCATCGCCTCTTTCCCAGCCTCGGAACCATGAATGTTCACAGAGCCCTTTGCTCCTCTCATATGGTGGACTGTCCCGTCCGTGGAGGTGGCAGTGGAACAAAGCTTCCAGAGAACCTGCAGACTGGAGGAGCGGAGAGGAGCTGTGTCTGTCTGTCTGTCTGTCTGTCTGATCTTCATGTCTTCAGTCATCTGCACCACTTTGTCTGATAGGTCAGTAGCTAACCAGAGAGAAAGCAGTTTCTGTTACCAGTCAGTTGCACCCATCTTGGAACATGGACCAACCTTTGAGCTCAGCCCTAACTTACAGACACATTTTTAGAATGTTTCCTTCCCACTCTGAGCCAGTTGTTCTCACCAAGAAGGATAATGAAAGTGACATGAACCCTGTCCAGCTGCCTGACACAAGATAGAATGGGCTTTTGGATTCAGCCTTACATCCTGCCTCTAGCACTACGGACGGAAGGAAATTTTCCCAGTGCTTCTGTCTCTCTGTGCCTCATTGGAAAAGGGGAACACTACGTTTCCTTTGGCAGATCTTGCGAGAGGTGGGTGCAGTACCCATAAGTCCTAGTTCCTTGCGTGTAGGTCAGGTTCAATATTTGGTATCATTATTATTTCACTTGCACTTGTTCTCACTCTTGCCTGAAGGGAGCAAAGTCTTCTTTTAAGGAGGGAGGCCTTGGAGTTGAACCATCTACTGTGAGTTGGAACTTTGGAATGACTCGTGAGGACCCTCTGTAGAGCGATAAACTCCTAAGATCGCTGATTCAGGCCCAGACAGGGTGGGCTTGGTGCCAGGAGTGTGCTCCCTTGGTACTTTTTAACTATATAATGTCAAATGCAGGTGGAGTGCCCAGGCTGCATCCTTTTCGGAGGCCTTCACGATTCAACCGGAATGCAGCGGAGCAGGTTCAAAAAGAACTCGCTCTTGAAGTTCCTGGTCGCATATTCCCAAAGGCATATCTCCCAGGCTCCAGCGAGGATAGTGGCAATGTCACCACCACCACACCAAGCAGGTGTCACTCTGTTATTATTCAGTTAAGAACCTGAAGTATTGCACACAATCCACGTTCAGTTGTATAGGGGCAGACCAGTCCTGCTCGAGACCAAGCAGGTTCTGGATGTCTCAGTTCTGGGCTAAGAAATCTGCTAATGGGCCACCACTGATGAGTGCTAAATGCCACTCTCTGTCCAGCCTCGCCCAGTAACTGCCTGGGGTCAGAGGAAGGGGTTTAGTTTGAGGTCTGGGAAGCTGCAGCGTCGCCACCTGCCAGGTTCTCACCCCCGCGTTCACTGGTCCCACAAAGGTACCCATCAGAGCTCCAGATCCCCACCCCTCTTCTCCTCCTCCTCCCCCCTCCTCCTGCTACTTCCCTCCCCTCTCTCCCCCTTACCCCCTCATCCTCTCCTCCTCCTTTCCCTTCTTCTAGATTTTATTTATTTATTTGACAGAGATCACAAGTAGGCAGAGAGGCAGGCAGAGAGAGAGAGGAGGAAGCAGGCTCCCTGCTGACCAGAGAGCCCCGATGCCAGGCTCGATCCCAGGACCCTGAGATCATGACCTGAGCTTAAGGCAGAGGCTTAACCCACTGAGCCACCCAGGCGCCCCCCCCAATCCCTCTTCTGAATGTGGTTCACCTCCAGCTCTCAGCAGGCGCTTGCTGCCTGATATCACAGCCCCACTGGGGAGAGGAACAGGTCCTAATCCACCTTAGGAGTAAGCTGCTCTGAGAACAGAGGTAGAGTTCCCATGCAGCTGAAGACATTTACGCTTTTATACCTCTTACTTGCATGGGGCTGGTTCCATATCCCGACGAAATTTTTTATTTGTCATTTTGTGGTCTTAAAGCAACCCCCTCAAACTGTGTAACTTTTAGCTCTCTCTGAAGCTGGGTATTTCTTTTAATCCTTATGAGTATTTCTTTTAACCCTTATTTTGGGCTAAACCTTATAGGACAAAGTTAAGTTTAGAACATAGGGTGCTTTATACTACAATGTTTTAAAATGTTAAAATAATACTGTGACTTGTGTCGATGACCAGTTACCTGGTGTTCAGATGTGGGAAATTGTGGGAGGGCCTCAGGTTCAAACCCAAGTACTCTTAAGTGAATTAGCCATCGGCATCCATAGAACTGCCTCTAACATTTCCTTATGTAGGTAACGTGGGGCAGACAGCCTCCTTCAGCACAGATCCAGTTTGAAGAGTTTTTTCCCACTAAATTTTATATGCAGGGTGTGCTTGCCATTTTTACGTAACTTCACAACCCCAGGGATTAGAATAGCAGGCAGCGAGGAAAATAGACGAAAAGAATAAGTAAGAGAAAAGACCCACGTAGAGAAGCAAAACGTAACAAAACTGGAGAGATCACAGCTGGGAAAGGTGGGCTGCATCAGCGAGAACGGAGCAGCCGTGTGGGGCCATTCAGGGTAGCAGCGAATTGATCAAAACTGAGATTGTCCCTAGGGATTTCATTGCAGGGAGGTCACAATCACACATTAGAACAGCAGGCATCAATTAGCCCTTCATATTTAAATAGAGGAAAATAAGTGATGTTGCACTAGGTAAAACTGAATTAAACTCAACATGCTTCTTTTGCTACGGTAGAAATTTTATCATATCTGAGGCTCTATGTGTGTGTGGGCTAATGCACAAGCTTTCGAGTTGGAATGCTGGCATTTTAAATTTAGATACAGTTCATGTCCAATAAACTGCACACATTTAAAGGGCAGTTTGATGAAGTTTGACCTATATTGTCCGTGTGAAACTGTCACTTCAATTAATAAACTGCCGTCACCCTCAAACATTTCCTCACACTGTTATGAGTCTGTCCCTGCCTACTGTGTACTCACCTTCTAGGCATTCACAGATTGTCACAGATTGTCACAGAGGGTCCTGGGATCGAGCCCCTGCATCGGCTCTCTGCTCAGCAGAGCCTGCTTCCCTCTGTCTATCTGCCTGTCTCTCTGCCTACTTGTGATCTCTGTCTGTCAAATAAATAAGTAAATAAAATCTTAAAAAAATTTATATAAATGGAATTATATATGTTCTTTTTATTTTTTGGTCAAAATTCTCACTCAGCTTGTCTTGAGTTTCATGCATTTGTCATTACTTTTTATTGCTGAGTAGTATTCTGTTGTGTGTACATGTGACAGAGTTTATCTGTTTACCTATGGTGGATGTTTAGGTAGCCTCCACTACTCAGCTATAACAAAACCGCTCTGAACCTTCATTTGCAAGTCTTCATATGGCCATGCATTCAGTCTCTTGGGTAAATACCTAGGAGGGAAGTGGCCGGGTCCTATGCTAAGTGTACATTGACTATTTGGATTTAAATCTCTGTTGTACCACTTAGTAGTTGATGACATTACATTAGTCATTGAATCTCCGGTATGTAAGGCAC
The DNA here is from genome assembly GCF_964662115.1 of Mustela nivalis. Classification (NCBI taxonomy): domain Eukaryota; kingdom Metazoa; phylum Chordata; class Mammalia; order Carnivora; family Mustelidae; genus Mustela; species Mustela nivalis. The sequence goes on along the minus strand of NC_139039.1, from coordinate 10,767,872 downwards.
AAGTCTGTTCGAAGGATTCAGTCATATGATTCATGAGAAGTGTTGAGCCCTGTGCCTGGCTTCTAGAGTTCAGAGGTGGGAAACTTTGGGAGCGACATTGATCATCTTCACTGTAATTTTTTAAACTTTAAATATTTTAAAACTTTAGAAAATTTCATTGTGGAAATTTCTTAGCTTTATTTCTTGGGGAAATTCATTCACGGGCAAAGGGATTAATCTGCTATGCTACATAATGGCGGATCTAATAAATACTTTACCTAAAAGATACATTTACTTGTTAACAGGAGTGATGTGCTGTGTGTGTGGTTATCAGCCAAAGAAATACATAGAATGCTTACCAGGCTGGCACCCTTTGAAATGGTAGAGTAAATGAGAGATTTCAGTGTCCAAAAGACTATCCATATATTAAAATGCACGGAATTTGTAATCTGTTCAATGAGGGTTAATAATAAGTATCCATTTATATATGAAAAGTCAATGATAAAAGAGCTAAGATAAAACACATGCAGTTCTGTAGCTTCTCCTTGAGTTGTGGTGTAGTACTTGAGGAGCTATCTCTAGATTGAGAAGGGATCCGCTTTCCTTATTAGCTGTGTTGCTCTGGGGACATCATTTAACCTCTCTGCTACTTCGAAGAATTAGCCTCCAGCTCAAAAATCTATGATTCTGTGACACATTATATGACGAGATACTTCTTTAGCCATTCCGGCACACTCCCTCAAATCTAAACATTGAGTTGAAGTCCTTTTTAAATTATGCCCATAGAGAGTTTTATGATTACTTAAGGAGAGGTGTAGCTATTAATGCATTCATGCAGAAGTCCGCACTGGGTGTCCAGGTTCAGGGCTGTTGTTATCTTTCTGGTCTGCGTGCTGAAAACCAGCCAGGTATCACAGGAGACCAAGCTGAGCTCTCAGGTTTTATCCCCTCTGACGGAGGGTCGGAACCGGGCAGCTGCCCTCCCTCCGAGTTTGCTTGAAAGTCTCTTAGAAGTGAGCAGTTCGCAGTCATTTTTCTTTCCTCCCAACCGTGGTATAGTGTGTGAAAGAAAAACCCCCTTCTGAGGATGTGGTTTTTGGGACACAAAGCACAGAGAGACATAAGGAAACGCTGATTTTTCTTCTACTTTAGTTGTACTGTTGTTTGGATATTCTTTTCGGCAGTGCCTTATATGAAATTAACCATAACACTGCACTTAAATTGACACCTGCTGTCTGTCTTTTCAACTAGCAGCTGGATGAACAGATGCCAGTGAGCTATTGCTGTCCAATAACCACCCTGCACTCTTTTGCCAGGACTATTATTTGCATTTTTCCTACTTATTTATTTATATGTATAGCTGCTTTTCCCTGAGTAATATTCAAAACGCTGACCCCATTGTCGGAGAGTAATGATTTAGAAATACTGCAGTGGTTATAAATTCTGATACAATATATCAAAGACTGGAACTGCAGAACGATATTAACGCTGTCTCTTTCAGAGGCACACTTGAGGAGACATCAGTGTCTCTAATAAATTTCGGTCTCCCTGCCCCCACATCTCCGCAGGACCACCAGAGCCATCTGCAGGAGAGAATTTTTGATAGGAATTTCCAAGGTTGTTGCAAGTATCTCTTCAATTAAAAACCGGTTACTTTATTTGAGGAATCCTCAAAGGCCGAGTAAGTTTATTTGGCAGTATCTTATTTAGAGCTTGCTTTTAAACAGAATGATTTCTTCTCCATTCTGACATAATGAAGTGATGTTTGGGGCCACTGCTGACATTTTATTCATGCGTTTAGCCTATACAGTGGGTCCGCTGGGACTGAGCACATGCACTGACTTCGGCTTCCAGTCATCAAGAAAGCAGTCAGCTCTTCCTACTGAGTTCAGAGAATATGTCCCAATTTGTGGGTAGTTCCTTTTAACATTCCAGTGTGGTACACAACATACATTGAATTTTGTTCCCTTCAGTAAATCGCTAGAATGTGTTCTCTCAAACAAACTGAACTTCTGATCATCTTTGTTGGAAAAACTGTAAAAGCCTCATTCTATGCAAATATGGAAAAACTATATTATCTTTCCCTATTCTGGGACAAAAAAATAAAAAAGGCAAATCAGATAGTCAAGAAAGTCAATTGTTGATTTAATTTCAACATTTCCAAAGTGCTAATCATATTTTTAGTTATTACTGTCAAAGTTATAAATTATTAAAGGTCTGTGTTTGTGATATTTTTTCACTTCTGCTTTATCCAAATTGATTGGCATGCGGTAAAAATTTAATTTGCCTTTTGCTTTCTCATTGCTTTAAAATGTTTGCAGAATGCAAATGGTTATATTAAAATTGTTGTACAGTATTCATAATCAGTGTGCTAGTTCATGTTTTAAAAGGAAACTCAGAATGAAACCTTTCAATGTTCATCCATTTATCTTCTTGAATGTCTTTACTTTTTAAACCTAATTTCTGGGGAATTAAATGATCATTTAACATAAAGGTAATATATTCTCCTGTAGAGTGTAGAAATTCCCCTAGAACCTATTCTCACAGGATAGGCTGCCAAATACCAGTATCCCAAAAGGGAGATTTGTCCAAATTTTCCAATTTGCTATTCTTAAGGGTTTTTGCTTTGTTTTTTAAATGTTGAGCAACTAACTAATAGCAATTGGCAGGAGGGATTTGTGTCTACAATTCAGTGATGCCTTCAGCAATATTCATTTAATCAAATTTTGCTTTATGTGTGTGGTGTGTTTGTGTGTGTCTGTGTGTGTCTGTGTGTGTGTGTAAAATAAGAAAGGTCCATGAGATGATTTGCCAAAAAACCATGTTTGATTCCTTAGGGCAGATTTAAGAACCAGATCAACTAAGCCAAAGAGCAGTCGGTGCATAAATCATACTCAGATTGTCCTGTGACCTTGGATATTTTCTGTTAGAGAAAATGCAGGATTGGCCTTGGGACACTGGGGCAGAGGAAAAGTTCTGTTTGTGTCTCTGACTTCGATATGCTTTTGTTCCCACCTCATTGTTCAGAAACACTCCATTTCTTCACTGCTTTCACACCTGCTGTTTACCTTACCCTCCTGGCCCGTGCCACCATCCAGAGCACATTTAACAAGGCAGGCCAGGACTGGTGAAAGAATTGTCAAAGGCACTTTTGCACACCCCATGCTCACAAAAGGATGCGAAATCAGTTTATCTCTATAGTACAAAATGCTTCTCTGTCTGATAGCAGGAATGTATGTTTCTAAATGCAGATATTCTTGGGAATGCCTTGTTGGACACCCTGTACGGGATTATGGAGAATACTGTAAACTGTTGAATGACAGATACATCAACCTAGCACATGGTCGTGTGTGGACCAGAGCTGTTCTGACTCTGTGGGGTTTTATTTGGTGACAGATTGCTTTACTTGCAATATGGTCATGAGTTTGGTGTGTTTGCAGGTTTATGTGGGCATTATAAAGTGTCGATAAAAACAATAAGGCAGCAGATGGCATTGGAGAACGTGAGTATCTCTTCATGGTCACTGGGGTAATTTGGGATATTCCATTTGCAACTTACAGAGAATTTAGGTCCAAACGTCTCTGGCACTCTTGTCTTGAAGTCTCTGCTCCCTTCTTCACAGTGTGTTGGTCATATGGGATATACCACTGGGAGAAAAATACGAATGTGTGTATGACAGTGTGTAGAGCATGGATAGCATAGGACTCTGACTTTGTGACCCTATAGCTGGGATATACATAGTAGCCACACAAGGGGACAAAAAGATTTGTCCTTGAAGCTCAGAGGTCATATGTTTCTAGTTAGATGTTTGGTGGGTAAAAAGTATTTGGGTCAAAAATCTATTCCTTTCATACCCACCTTCTTCCTGAGAGTACAAGATATTTCCAGGAGAATAGAATGGTTTTCTAAATCTTATCTTTCATAGTTTAAAAATGGTTGATTTCAGAACTTAGGAACATAACCCTGACCTATGACTATTGGAACAGCAGTTCTCTGGGATTATTCACTTACTGTATTCTGTGTTTACACAAGGAAATCACCAAGATTTGGGGGAGCTGTAACAGAGCAAAACCCCTAGGATTTTCTACCACATAAATTATATTGAAATGATTATGATTTTGTCCATTATAATCTAGAAATGATTTCTAAAAGTACTCAAAACTGAATCTGTGAAATCTAAGACATTTGGCATCCATTTTTGATATTTATATATCTAAGGTGGATAGAGGCCAGGGCTAAGTTAAACAACAATTGTCTTTGAGTCGAGTTCAGCATTACATGGGTTTTAATTCTGACTTATTTATTGCTCAGTGGGTCTTCCAGGTAGTGAGCAGACAAACCAGAACCAAAATTGAGGCAGGAGAAGCTTCTGTTTTTAGAAGGGACAGATTTGAATGAAGTTGACTGAAGTGATCCTTGGGTATGCTAACAGCATTGCATTTTCTTCTTCCCCTTCTCTTCCCCCATTTTAAAACATTTTAGCTCGTCATCTTGACGTAACCTTTACACAAGTACTCAGAAGAAAGTCAAGATGCTTAATAATCATGTAAATTAGGCAGAACAGACACATCTTTGATAGGAGAAATAACTACTAACAAAACATGTTATTAACAAGTGGCCAGTGATGTGACAAACATTTCGCATAAGGAATTAATAGTGAAACATGCAGCTGCCTGCTAATGTTTTTAAAAATGAGAAAATCATAGTTAACTCAGCTTTATGAGACAGACGTATATGAACAGATGTGTAAATGGTTCATGCAATAGCATGTGGGTTCTTCCCCCCCCCCCCCCATTATTTGTGTTTAGGAGATAGGGGTATTCATCCACTGTGTGACCTGAGAATCCCAAGTCAGATTGTGTCTTGTGGATGGACAGAAAGAAGGAAGGATGTTCTTGTATCCACTGAAACTCATTCTTATTTATTGTGTGGGACTGACTTGATCTTCTAGTGAGAGACCACATGGCGAGTTTTGCATGTGTTCTGATTCAAAACAAATTGATTATGGTCTTCTGTGGTAGGTGCAGGAAAATAAGAACCATCAGGAAGTTGTTGGTAAGTACTGTGTGCGATAATGGGAGCGTGGGCCAGAGAAACACACCATAAAACCATCCGCGGGATTGGTCTGTCAAATATAAATTGCTTGTATCTTCCGAGGTAGACGACTGGTCTGCCAAATCTGTAGTATACTAAGAAATACGGAATTTCTCTACAGCAGTGTTTTTTTAACCATGCCCTTTTAAAGGGATGCAAGCCGTCAGCCCAAGGAAAACCCAGGATACTTGGTAAAAACCCAGATTCCTGAGCACAGACCTGTTGTAATAAGATCTCTGGGAAGACTGTGTGTCATGTACTCTGTATTTACAGTTATTTGCCAGATTCTCTTTGTATCTCTTCTATCTAACGCAGAGGGGATGTTGTTGCAGCAAAAAGTCAGCTGCAGACCACTTGACATGTAACATTTCAAGCAAGTTTCTGCAGCCGCATGATAATAAGTTACAATTTGAAACCAGTGTTCTGAGGAGTGGCTCCCCAGTTTGAGCATGCATCAGAATCTCCTGGAGGTCTTGTTAGAGAGTTTCTAGCAAGTTTAGTGGGTCTGGGCTGAGGCCTAGGGATTTGTGTTCCAACAGGTTCCTGGGGGAGACTGACATTGCTGCTCTGGGGACACTTGGAGAAGAGAATCTCTCGTAGCGTGTTGAGATACAGATTGTGTTTAATGAGGACTCAAACAAAACAAAACAACACTTGTTTTGGGTTGCCTGGATGGCTCAGGCAGTTAAGTATCTGATTCATGGTTTCAGCTCGGGTCATGATCTCAGGGTTGTGGGATTGAGTGGTGGGCGAGCTGCTTGCTTAGCAGGGAGTTTGCTTGAAAGCTTCTCTCCCTCTGCCCTGCCCCCTAGTTGTGTTTGGTGCTCTCTCTCAAAATAAGTAAAAAAACAAAAACAAAAATAAAACTTGTTTCTAGTGCAGTCTATTAACTTCCTTTTCTTCTTTTTTTTTTTTTTATTGCCTCTAATTTCTATAATTGGATGAGAATGGAGTGGCACTTTAAATTATGCCATATATTTGTATTCTCATCAAATGTGTTCTTTTTTTGTTTGTTGTTTACTAAGTTCATCAGCCGAGAACCAAATACCCTGGGTGAGAACACAGATGAAGACCCAAGTCCAGTGCATGGCATTCTTTTTTTCTTTCTTTTTTTTTTTTTTAAGATTTTATTTATTTATTTGACAGAGAGAGTGAGCACAGGCAGATAGAGTGGCAGGCAGAGGCACAGGTAGAGGCAGGCTTCCTGCTGAGCAAGGAGCCCAATGTGGGACTCGATCCCAGGAGGCTGGGAGCATGACCTGAGCCGAAGGCAGCTGTTTAACCAACTGAGCTACCCAGGCGTCCCCAGTGCACAGCATTCTTGGGGCAGGTTGCTCTGCAAGGGCTTGCATTCTAAGGACATTAGAGCTAGGACCCAGATGTATTGGGTGAGATTAGTTATCTTATAACACTTTTTTTTTTTTTTTTAAGATTTCATTTATTTATTTGAGAGAGAACGAGAGAGCACGAGTGGGGTGGGAGAGGGAGAGGGAGAAGCAGAAGCAGACTGCGCACTGAGCGGGGAAGCCTGATGTGGGGCTTGATCCCAGACACTGAACTGACTGAGCCACCAGGTGCCCCTGTAACACTTCTTATTTAGTCTGAGTACTCCTGTTGGGAGGATGTGGGGAAGGAGGGGACTTTCGGAATAATGTATGGCATTGTCACTAGGTAGCTGATACTTTCTTATACAGAACAGGTAGGGCTGTGGGCTTTCTCTGGCTGACTGTGATGGACCTACGGGCGTATTTGTTGGAGATGGAAATTTCCAATGAAATAAAGAGAATTGGTGGATGAATACCTCGAGGCAGGGACAGCTCTGAAAGCATCTAACAGCATCTCTCAGAGCTTCCCAGCAGGACCGGGACCCATGGTGCAGAGCAACCTGGTCTGATCTCTATCATGTATTGGCTTCCTTACCTCACTGTACCTCCAGGCATTGCTATTACCCGTATGCTTGCCAGTGCTTCCTCGAAATACATCCCAAAGAAACCAACTTTCACTTATATCCCTGTCTCATAGGTTGCTGGAGGCGTGGGGAGTAAAAACTTAAACAATGCCAGGAAAGTAGAATGAGCACCTAAGAAATATATATATATATATATTAATTTATAAATTTATATTTATAAATTTATAAATATAAATTTATAAATTAATATATATATATATATTTTTTTATTTGACAGACAAGACCACAAGTAGGCAGAGAGGCAGGCAGAGAGAGAGAGGGAAGTAGGCTCCCCACTGAGCAGAGAGCCTGATGCGGGACTCGATCCCAGGACCCTGAGATCATGGCCTGAGCTGAAGGCAAAGGCTTTATAACCCACTGAGCCACCCAGGCGCCCCCCTAAGAAACATTTTTAGAGCAACTCAGCATTGTAATAACTCTTTGTGAAGTATACTTATTTTACTAGAAACGAATCTTCATTATAGAAGAACTAGAAATTTCATTTACCAAGACATAAAAGTTTAAGTCACATAGCATCTAGAGGTGAATGTGGGGTCAAATGACATACCATCTCATACTCCTAACCGTGACCCCCAGAGTCTAATCTCAGAGCTGTAATGTGTTCAAAAGGACACATCCATCAACAGAGAAGCAATTATAGTAGCGCAAATTCTTTAATTGTATTTCTTGAAATATTTAAAGGTTAAGTATGTGAAACATGGTAATTCACTTCTAATATATCCTTTTCTGTCCATACCTGTCAAATCCTAGGGCAGCTCCACAATTTTTCCTTTTTAGTAGTACAACTTCTTCTAAAACTCTCTCTCACACACACAAATCTACCCAGAATCAGATTGGTATCAAATTATTCTCTACTTCCATTCTTTTTGTTCCTAAATTTACATGATATTAGAAGTCTAAAGGAAGGGTGCCCTGGAGGCTCAGTCAGCTGAACATCTGACTCTTGGTTTTGACTCAGGTTTGATTTCAGGGTCATGGGATGGAGCTAAAACATCAGGCTCCCTGCTCAGCGGCTAGTCTGCTTTTGATTCTCTCTCCCTCTCTCTCTCCCCCTCCCCCTGTTTGTGTGCATGAGCTCTCTCCCTCTCGAAAATAAATAAAACTCAAAAGAAAAAGAAATGGAAAAGCAGTCTGAAGAAAGATGTCTGACTGACATCTGGGTCCCTCCTTAGAAAGCTTGGGAGGAAAGTTACTGCAGAAGCAGATCCCCAGTCTCCCTTAGCAGGGTGTGGGGTTAGGGTGATCTGAAGACATTAATTGATTAATAAAATGTGTTCTATTACACAGATATTTATAACATGCCTTATTTTTTGGTGACACTTTTTTTTTCCAATTAGTGATGCATGAATACTTTCCTTTTTAAGAATTATGTATGTCCGGTCATCATTACTCTTGGATTTCACAGACTCAATCCAAGACTGTATCATAGATTCAATGAAAGACTATAATTTATATGCCCAGTGTCTTACTGGGCATGTATGATATTTCTATTTTTTTCTCCTGTAATAAGTTATGCTGTTTACATATCTATATACTGACTTGATAATTTCCTGAGGATCATTTGCAGACGTGGAATTGCAAGGTTGGAGACAGCATTTTTCAAATATTCTGATCTGTGTTCCCAACTTACCTTCCAGCAGTACATGGCTATGGTGATTTTGCCAGGATCTCAAAAACCCAAGAGGTCATCATTCTGTCCTAGTCTTTGTTGGTCGGATAGGCAAATAACAAATCAATAATTAATATCTTGTAAATCATCTGTTTTTTTGACCACTCTCAATATTGATACTTTCTTTTTGTATGTTAGAAAATTCCGTTTTCATCGAGCAAATTGCTTTTCTGTCTGTAGCTTACTTTTACGGTGAGGTGTCGTTAGTCTTGATGCTTTGTATTGGGGGGGCTTAATAGGCAAAAAAAAAAAAAAATATATATATATATATATGTATATATATGGGAAATATTTCCCAGTTTGCACATTTTATGTTTATTTTTTAAAGATTTTTTTTCTTTTTAAATAAAAAGCACACGAGCAAGGGGTGAGGAGGGGTGTGGGTGACGGGTGCGCCAACTCCCAGCTCAGCACAGAGCCCGCTGTGGGGCTCGATCCCAGGACCCTGAGACTATAACCTGAGCCAAAATCAAGAGTCCCAGCGCTTGGCAGACTCAGCCACCCAGGCACCCTTGGCATTTTCTTTTTAGCACGTTTAGCTTTTGTACTGGCTACTTGAAGAGTTATACTTTTAATAAACAAATTAAAGATCTTCTTTGCTGGCTGGTTCCCTTTTCCTTTGTGGCGGCTGCAGGCTTCAGTTCTTCCCGCCACAGCACCTGAGACATCTTGTCTGTGGTGGCCACTGTTTTTCGGAGATTCCCATGTCAGAAGGCGCTTATAATTCTGTAGCTTTGCTATTTCGAACATAAATGAATTTGTTTGCAGATTCCCATTAAAGACTGCTTTTATCATTCTCACGGCTTACAGTTATTTGCCTACACAGAAATGTCATGAAGGATTCATCCTAAGGTTATATTAGATTGCGTATCAAAATTGGTGTTAACAAGTGCCAGAGGATTTTAGAGAAGGCTTTGACCACTGTCAGTGGAACCGTTGCTTCTCGTGGAGGCAGTGACTTGGAATGGCTCTGTTGGGGTCTCAGGAGGTAGAGAGGTAGGGAAAGGCAGTTTTGAGTCTGGTTCTATTTTCTCTTTAGCAAGTGTGAAAATAAAGGAAACCATTTAAAATGGAGTTGGGAAGCTCTGAAGGGGGCGCTCTCGTGCGCTTGTCGCTCATTCAGTGCAGCCCTTATAACCAGCGGAGAGAAAGAAGGTAAGAATTACTTGACAAGGGGCACCAGGTTGGTTAAGCATCGGAGTCTTGATTTGGGCTCAGGTCGTTATCTCAGGGTCCTGAGTCAGGCCCCGTGTTGGGGATGGACTCTACCCCCACCCCCCAAAAAGTATCTTGACAAGGGAGGACATTTTCCACAAAGGAATTTATTTCATCCCTGCTTTTTTTTTTTTTTTTAAGATTTTTTTTTTTTTTTTTAAATTTATCTATTTGACAGACATAGATCACAGGCAGGCAGAAAGGCAGGCAGAGAGAGAGGCGGAAGCAGGCTCCCTGCTGAGCAGAGAGCCTGACACAGGGCTCCATCCCAGGATGCTGAGATCATGACCTGAGCAGAGGCTTAACCCACGGAGCCACCCAGGTGCCCCTCATCCCTGCTTTTAAGCAAAAGAAGGAAGATCCTTTGCTGCCTCATCAACAACACAGGAACCACCACTTGTAGCCAATGAGAACCCTCCACAACCTCAAACTCTTGTTCTTATACAGTGAATTTTATTTAAAACAACCTTCCTCGATTTGTTCCTAAAACCTTAGAAAAGCTGACCCTTCCTGTGTCTCTTTGGTCTTGCCTATGGTTCCTGATACCTTGCATGTCCCTAATTGCCATTCCTCTGCTATTCCATAATAAATTCACTTTGCTCATGAAATAACTGTGCATTTTACTGTTAAGGTTGACACGAGAAAGACCTCGTCCAATACAAAGCAAATATATAAAAATAAATGGCAGTGCCAGTACCTGAGCCAGCCTTTCGCCCATAATTCAGTTTCCCAGTATCGAGACTGAGATGGCCAGATGACCTGGGCTGCTCCTCACATGCAAAACACATGATTAGCTTGAGTCTTGGGTCATCCTTGGCGGCAAAAGTACTTGATATCCATGATTCTGCTTGGAGAGGATTTTGCCTTCTTCTCTATCTTTATTTTGGGTTCACAGGCATTGGCTCAGATAATCATACGGTATAACTTTAGAAGATGGTAAATGATACTCCTTGATATGCTGAAAAGCTGTGCAGGAATAGAAATGATATTTATGAGGAAGTTGGGAGTGCTTTAAATATTGTGAAAACGCTGACTTTGACACATTGGGGATAATGATGCAGAAACAGTAGGCTCTTTGTAAACTGTTTAATGGCAACAATTTTCTAAATCAAAGCAATCTACCCTTCCCCATGTACAATTTCATCTCCAACTACTACAGTCTCATAAAGAGGTTTACTACACAGAATCTTTTGCTTTTCCGAATGGTTATCCAGTACACTGATGCTTCAAACCATTCATGTTTTATCTTTTTAAAAACTTGGGAATGTTACTTGGGGCTTGGAGGGGTTGTCATTTTGGCCAGGACATGGTATTGTTAATCGTTACAAAATTTATGTAAGAACCACAAGTTTCAAAATGTGAGGTGATGTTGTGTTAATGTTTAGTATCCTAGGTAAATACTAGTTCTTCTGTAAGTGGGTTTGTGTGCTTGTATAGAAATAACATAATGGTTATGTCTCTGGCCTATTGAATAAAGTGTTTGCAGTAGTAAATGCCAGAAGGGTTACACGGTGCAACTCAATTACACCTAATGTTTCAAATATGGCAGAGTTTAATCTATATATTAACTTCTGAATTTGCTAAATCATAGGCATTTACCTCAAAATGCATATTTTTCTCCTTGCAGGAGCCGGAAAGAATTCTTGTAATCTAATTATATCTAATTGTATCCAGTGCTGTTTACATTTCATAATGCCTACATTTATTCCTGACCTGCTGTATCTTCATTTCATGAGTTTCTTTGAGAATTTTCCATGACCCCTTTGCTTACATTAGAAGAGAAAATAAGTTGCTATTAAATAGCAGAAGTGTGAGAGAAAAATGTCTCTTGGAAAGTACTTAAATCTTCCCTAGGGAACCCTGAGAGAGCTTTCCTACTATGTGGTTCTAAAAACAAAAACTCTGCCCCACTCTGCTTTAGGTACATTTGAATAACACATCTCAATGTTGGTAAGTTTCCTCTGACTCCATTTTCATTTAAAGAGAGGGATTTCTTTTATTTGGGAAAGTAATTTTCATCATCTTTGACAGTATAAGGCATGGGAAGAAAAGTAAACGTAGCTGTGTGCACAGAAACACAATATGCCAACTTTATATCTCTGGGACTTAGCTATAAACTTTTATTTTAAATGTTCTTCTGTGTGCTCACAAAAATTTAGAGGATATGAAACACATATTAGAATTTTTTTTTTTTTTGGCCTCAAACACTGAATAAAAACTCATGCATGAAAGTGCCTAATAAAATGGATAATGTCCAAAGGAAGGAACAAGGATTTTATGATTTTAATATAGACCTGACAGAAAAAAATGAAGTTCAAAAGCAGAGTCCTCTCTTTGTGAGGTGTATCAGCCATGAGTTGAAAGAGAAAGAAGATTTTGCACATTAAATTCCTGGTGGTCTTTAAGGTCTCTCTATAGTCTACCCTGACCTTTTGGGTCATGGTACATAGTTTCAGTGGAGGAGTTCCGAATCCTCCTTTACCAGTCGAAATTCTTAAGAGAGAAAAAACATTCTGTGAGTTCAAAAACACTTTGCTCTACCTGATGCTCCTTTTCTATTTTGTATATTCTCCAGGGGAGAAGAAGAAATGAACTCTAGCTTGGTATAAAGTAGTCAGAAACGGTTGGTGGCCGCCATGATATCATCCTTTAGATGAGTCGGAGCTGACAGAGGAATCCTGTGGAAACAGTCATTGTCTTTGTGTGGAATTGCAAATCCGATTAGAGACGTCCAGTGATAATAATGACTAATTAAATATATATTTATAGAGAAAGTAATGAAAACTGATGAGGGCTGCAGAGATTTGAAGGATTAACATAAAACCCTGGCGACATGGAATTTGAGGTGTATTTTCATCTTTAAACATATGTGTGATTTTGCTTTTTTCCAATATATGATTGGACAGTGTATACATTATATAGTTGAAGCAGGCTTAATTGTAAAAAAAAAAAAAAAATAATGGAGGGATAATATAGCAGAGAACAATATCCAGTCATCATCTTCAGAAAAATATACAACTGTGGAATAAATACACACACACACACACACAAACATATATATGTATATATATAAACTATGTTAAAATATAGATATTAGTATATATATATAAATATTGCATCTTCATATAACCAAAAATTTTTAAGCTTAAATATGAATGCAATAAAGAATCAGAGGAAAATTTTGTCTTGAGTGTACAATGGAATCAGTTGCTCATCTGGATAGTAGATAGTGAAACATCACCATCCTAAACATTAATTTCTTTATTAGAGTTACAATGAGTATGACTATTCTGAGGAGTCAGTAAGCCTTCACTATTCCTTCATCTGAACACCTTTTATATTTGTATTTTTCCCCTAATGATTCTATGTGTCAGGTGTTGGCATCCACAGCAATGATTTTCTCTTTCTGTTTGTGTTTGTTTCTGCAAAGCCACTGTGGATCTCTTCAGAGTAGCACAATACATCAATGTAGATGAGACAATTTATACATTAGAACACAATAGCCACTATTCCCTGGGTTAATTGAAGCTTGGCAGAAGTGGAACTGAAATTAAGCAAATATAAGAGAGGGATGCTTGCTACTCTTAAAAGGATAGTGAAGAACAACTTAATGTTTTGGAAAATGGCTTTGGAGGCTTGTAATGTAAGTGTGGTCAACAGATCACACCAATTGATAAGTTAAAATAATTGACTCATTTGGACCAGAAATAGGTTTTTTTTCACAGAGCCTAAACAGAGGCTGATTCCAGGAGCAGCAGCTGTGGTGGCTCATGAGCTAATCATCTACCCATGTGGTAGTTGTAGAGGGTGTATATTTAGTCATTGTCTTTCCAGGATTGTAACCTAAACTTCTGTACCATATTGTGTGACTGAAATATGGCAGTGACCAGTCATCTTTAGTCTATTCTCAATTTAATCCAAATACATTTATGGGGTCAATTTAATTATAGCTGATGTGTGTTCTTTGGGATGAGTAAGAATTCTCTTAAGAACACTAATGCAGAGCTTTTGCTCGAATCATCATAATTGGTGTCATTCCCGCCTTGCCCAATATACTTAGAGCTCATTCTCTTAAAACCGTGATGTGATCCCTTTAGGGTTTGGTTGGAGGACATTCAAGTGCCCTTGTGCAGTGTTCAAACTCCCAACACATCCCTCCTGGCTACGTCCACTCCTATGAGCCTTGATATGGTCACAGATAGCAAAGAAAGAAAGTGACCTGTCCTTAAGATCGGTGCTCCTTGCACATTATTGACTGTCATTCCAATTTGTGATTTTTGTATGATGATCTGAACTCTGTAGAATACTCTAGAATTCGATTTACATTTATGCTGTGTACTCAAGCAAGTCACAGTGGAAGACCAGGGTAGTTTACACAAGACAAATGAGGGTCTAACATAAGCAGAACTAAGAGTAACTTCTGATTGGGAACTAGGTGTAAAAGGAGAAGTGAAAAAGATTAGAGCAGACAGATGTGATCTCTGTGAGGGTGGGTATCGTTATCTATTTCATTCATGCTTGCATCTTTAAATAAGTAAAAGTGCCCAGCACATAGTAATGGGCACTCAGTAAGTGCTTTTAAAAAATTAAAAAAAAATTTTTTTATTTTAAGAAAGTGAGCAAGTCGGAAGTGTGATGGAGGGAGGAAGAGAGGCTCAGGCAGGCTCTGTGCCTACTGTGGTGCTCCATGTGGGGCTCAGTCACACAACCCCGAGATCACGAACTGAGCCAAAATCAACAGTCCAACGCTTGACCAACAGAGCCACCCAGGCACCCCACTCAATAAGTAGTTTTTTAAACAAATCAATAATTTCCATTAATAAAATTTCAAGAGTGTGCAATACAATGTTTAGAAAGCACCAGGGGAATAAGCTCCTTCAACCCTTCCCACTTCGGATTTCAGAACTCACATCTCGCTTTAAAATTGACTCAAACAGTGAGTTCCAATTTTCCAAATGATTGTGTTGGCATAATTATTACAAACAGTCAAATTTCCTCTCCTTCATCTTCCTTCGAAGTCTTCATGGAAATGAGGTTTATCGTTCCTTCAATCAACCAGGGGATGGAGGGAATGTGGTTTAGAAAAAGGGGTTAGAACATGCTGTTTTCTGTTTTTGCGTGTGTTTTGATTTACAGTCTGTGTACGCTCTTCTTTTGTGACCATCAAGTGCTTGTGGATTGTTGGATTTGCTGCTATTCCCGTTGTTTTCCTATATTCCCTATACTTGTGAAGCGAAAAACATTTGGATTTTATTTAAAGGGGAATGGTGGATTCTGAAAATTAAAAATTTCTTTTAAATAGAAGTTTATGTCTTGAGGCTCCATGTTATTCTGGCGATGGGGGGGGGGTGTTTCTTTCTACTGCTGTTCAAAACAGCAGAGTGTAGGTGTGCGCGCACATTTATTTGTTTGTTTGTTTATTTATTTATTTATGTGTTTAGGCTTTACACACAGACAACTTGAAAACCCTGGCGTAAGTATATTTTAGCTTTTCATGGCTGAAAACTAGCTGCAAGAATCCACATGTGTACAAGTACTTTTGAGCAGAGTCCACATTTCCAAAGACATGAAAACATTTTTTTCGCCCCTAAAAGATCATTGAAAATTCTTTTCTTTTTTCATTCTTTATTCACCTAGTCCCCACATGGCTCGTGTAACTTTTAAACAGTTATAGCTTTTAAAAGTTAGAGGTGATCTTATGGAGTGTGTTCTAAAATATTCCTGATAGTGGCATTTAAAGCAGCTGAGCTCAGAATATTAAAGATATCGATACATTTTATAAAGCGGGACAGGTTGACATCTGCCAGGGCAAATATTTTTCAAGTCTCATATATTATGGCAAATGGTACCATTTGGTACCTTCTTTCTTGCTAAATTATCATCAGGGCCATTCTACCTATGGTTTTCTTGAAGAATGTTGAACCAAACAGCTGCTCTTCTGCACGTAAAGGCCAAGAATGATTATCTGAGGAAGGGAGAAATTCATTGCTTTAAAAAACTACCACCTCCAGAAAATGAAATTTACTAATTTCATTGTCCCTAGGTGACATTCATCAGGCAGTTGCCTACTGTAAGAAATAGTTTGTGTTAGTGGAATTATAAATGATTAAACTTTAATTCTATTTAAAAATGATTGATAATGAAAAAATACAAGTTAAAATATGAAAGTACCGTGTTTCCCCTTTAAAGATGAACAAAGGATTTAAAGTTTGATAACTGGTGCTGGCATTGGCATGGATGTGGGTATTGGACACGTGTACACTGAGAAATTGGTGCTGGGCAATTATCTTGATGGTAAGTTCTCAGTAATTATCAAAATTCCTTGAAAGTGGTTCCTATATTCCCTTTTTTAGAATTTTTCCAGGAAGCAGAAAATAATCGTGTAAATATACAGAGATGTTTTTACATAAGGTCACATCTAAATATCTTTAGTATTTGCCAAAATGAAAAATAAGCTAAATCCAACATTAGGGGTTTGGAAAAATATATAAATTTAGAGGGTATTATATAATCATTAAAATAAATACATAGTTCTGAAGTTATTGATACAGAAGGATGCTCTAACAATGTTAAATGAAATAATCACATTCAATTTTTTGTTAAAAATCATACATACACACATGCATTGAAAGAAAGCAGGAAAGATATACATATGAGTAATCGCTGTTTTTCTGGTAGAGAGATGTTCAACAATTTTGGCTTGATTTGATTGGTCCATACTCCCTTTCCAGGCTTTTCATAGCAATAATTTGTTGCGTGTTTAATTTTATCCCAACATATTGACACGTACACCTACTTTGGAATGACTACCCATATTCAGATCATTAGCATGTTTGTCATCTCCCATAGTTAACTATTTTAATGTGCGGAGCATGCATCAGATCTACTCTTCAACAGCTTCAAATATATAATACCATATTTTAAATTATAGCCACTCTGTAGTATGTACATCAGATCCTAAGAGCTTAATCATTGTATAACTGAAAGTTTCATACTGTACCTCATTTCCCTCTCACTCCAGCCCCTGGCAACTGCCAATTTATTCTCTATTTCTGTGAAATCAGGGTTTTTTAAAAAAAAATTAATTTGTTAAGATTCTATATATAAGTGATAATACACATTATTTTATGTTTCTCTTGTCTTATTTCACTTAGTGTCACATCTACTAAGTTCATCTATGTTGTTGCAAATGTCAGGATTTGTTTCCTTTTTTTTTAATTTTGTGAATCACATTCCACTGGGCAAATGCGTGTATGTGTATATATTATCACATTTTCTTTATCCATCCATCAAATAAAAATTAGGTTGTTTCCGTATTTTGACTGTTGTGAATAACGCTGTAGTGACATGGGAGTGTGATATCTCTTCAAGTTAGTTATTGGTTTCATTTCCTTCAGTTATATACCCAGGAGGGGAGTTGCTGGGTTATGTGGTAGATCTACTTTTAATTTTTTTGCGGAATCTCCACACTGTTTTCCACAGTTGCTGCACCAGTTTGCCTTCCCCCCAATGGTGCACAGGATTCCTTTTTCTCCACATCCTTGCCAGCACTTGTTACTTCTTGTTTTTGTTTGTTTTTGATAGGAGCCAAGGGACCAGATGTGAGGTGCTAAGTTACGGTGGCTTTGTCAGTCTCTTTAAATTTATTAAGACTTATTTGGTGAGCTCTTGTATGATCTATCCTGGAGAATGTTCTGTGTGTGTTTGAGAAGAATGTGTGTTCTACTGTGAGATGGAATGTTCTGTATGTGTCTGTTAGGTACATTTGGGCTAACGTGTCGTTCAGCTCCATTATTTCCTTATTGACTTTCTGTCTGGATGATCCATCCATGGTTGAAACTGGGGGTATTAAAGTCCCCTACTATTATTGCTCTGCTGTCTGTCTCTCCCTTCAGATCTGTTAAAAATAATTCCCTGGATTTAGGCGTTCTGGTATTGGGTATGTGTATATTTACAATTGTTGTGTCCTCTAGGTCCATTAGCCCCTTCATCATTATGTGATGACCCTCTTTGTCTCTTATTATAATTTGATGCTGATAAATTTTCTGTTAGGCTTATCAGGGTTCCATTGTATGTGATTAGTCTTTTTTCTTTTGCCAGTTTCAAAATTCTCATGTCTTTGATTTTTGAAAGTTTGATTATAATGTGTATGGGTGAAGATCTCCTTAGGTTGAATCCATTTGGAGATCTTTGAGCTTTATGTGCCTGGATGGCCATACATCTCCCCAGATTTAGGAAGTTTTGAACCATGGTTTAAAAAACAAAAATTTTTTTTTAAAGATTTTATTTATTTATTTGACACAGAGAGAGAGATCACAAGTAGGCAGAGAGGCAGGCAGAGGATGGGGGAAGCAGGCTCCCCGCTGAGCAGAGAGCCAGATGCAGGGCTCGATCATAGGACCCTGAGATCATGACCCGGGTTGAAGGCAGAGGCCCAACCCACTGAGCCACCTAGGTGCCCCTGAACCATGATTTTTTAAAATAAGTTTTGATTTCTGTCTCTCTTTTCCTGGGACTCCCACTTTGCTAATATTATTTTTTTTCATGCTATCCCTTAATTCATGCAGGTTTTTCTCACTCTTTTTCATTCTTATTTCTTTTCTCCTGGTTAATAGTGAGACATCAGTTTCAGGTTTTTTTCTTCTGCTTGATTGAACCTGCCATAGTATCTCTCTGTATTTTTCATTTTATTCATTCTATTCCTCAGCTCTATAATTTCTGTTTTGTGTCCTGGGGTGCAGAGCAGCTGCAGTGTTCCCCAGCAATGACAGGTCAAAGCTATAACATAGAACCCTTGGGGTGGGACACAGAGCTGCAGCAGTGCACCCAAGAATGGCAGGTCAAAGCCAAGACGGAATACCTACTCTGGGCAGTTGCAGAAGAGCAGTGGCATGGCCCTGGTGATGGCCCATGAACACCCGAGGTTCAAGTGCAAAGCAGCAACAGCAGGGTACAAAGGATCACAAGTCAGGGCAGTGACTTAGGATCTAAGGTCCAGCTGTAATGGTTATTGTGGGTCAGAGCTCTGACTTGGGTCCAGGTGGAAGGATGTAGAGTAGCAGCAGTTCAGCCAGAGTATGATGGTCAGAAGCCCAGCTTGGGCCTTGAGGGTAGGGTGCAGGGCAGCAATATCTCTGGTGCTAGGGAAGAGATGCATTGACTGGGCTCTGGGTAGCTCCATGAGCTGTGTTTGGTGTGGGTGAAGACTCGGGGGGGGGGTGTCTTCGGTAGCAGAGGCTGCAAACATTTATGGCAGTAAAGCTTGCTGAGTGTCTTCTACTCTTTTCCGGGTGCAGTGAAATCCCTCTGAAGGGATCGCTTCTGGTGGCCAAGCTGCTCTGGATTCTGGATGGGATGACTCAGGGAAGATGCTTTCTATGTTATTCTATGTAGGATTCCTCATTCTGGGGCTCTGCAGAGTTTCTGTTGCTTTGTTGTAGTCCCAAGATTTCCCAGAACCATTTTTCCTCAATTTGTAGTTGTCTATTTGACCCTGTTCCCTCCATCTTGTGAGTATCACCTCCTCAATAATTTAAAAGTAAAAAACTGTCAACATCAAAAATTATATAAAATTGTGCTGTCTAGTGAAAACCAAGAAGTTGTCTCCGTTGTTTTTTTCTTTTTTTTAAATTATACTATAATTGCATTGATTTAAATGTTGCTAGAAAGAAAGGATTCATTAATAAGGAGATGAGAAAAATTTTTGTTGTATGAAGATGTTCTCAATGATGGCGTTTCTTAATGACATTTGACTAATATCTGTTTGCGTTTGGTAGAGCAGGATGGTGGATTCATAAAAGCAAAATAAATCAAGATAAGTAGTCTTAGTGACTATGACCCTAAATGCACAAGCCACTGGCGAAAAGTTTGATAAATTCAACTACATTTAAAAAGTTCTCGGGGCACCTGGGTGGCTCAGTGGATTAAGCCGCTGCCTTCGGCTCAGGTCATGATCTCAGGGTCTTGGGATCAAGCCCCGCATCAGGCTCTCTGCTCAGCAGGGAGCCTGCTTCCCCCTCTGTCTCTGCCTGCCTCTCTTCCTACTTGTGATCTCGCTCTCTGTCAAATAAAATAAATAAAATCTTTAAAAAAAAAAAAAAGTTCTCATAGAAAGCCCCCATACACAAATTCAAAGGACAATTTGGGAAAATAATTTTTGGAACTCCTATCACACACAACCAAACTGCTAATTTCTTTAAAGTATTTCTAGAAATCAATGGGAAAACTACTAATAACGCCATATGAAAACAGAAAAAAAAATATGAGCCAGGAGATCACAGAGTAGAAAGCACAAATGACTTATACACAAATAATCAATAGGAGAATTACAAGATAAGACCTACCAAAATACTAATAATTTTTTGCCTGTTAAATTGGCAAAAATCTAACCATTTAATAAGACTGTTGTCATGTCTGTGGATATAGTTAACCATTGCCTTTGGGATTGTAACTTCATACCGTCTCTATGTAGGCAAATTATATGTAATTATCCAAATTATAAATATATGGAGAATTTACCCTTGAACAATCCCACGTGACCACCCATGCAGTTGAAAATCTTTGTATAACTTTATACCCTCAAAAAACTTTACTACTACTAGCCTACTGTTGACCAGAAGCCTTACCAATGACAATAAACAGTGTTTATTGTAAACAATATGTAAAGTGTGTTAACACATATTTTATATGTTATGTGTATTATATACTGTATTCTTACAATGAAGTAAGCTGGAGAGAAGAATATTGAGAAAACTGTGAGGAAGAGAAAATACATTTATAGTACTCTACTTTATTTATCAGGAAAAAATCCATAGGTAAGTAGACCCACACAGATCAAACCTGTGTTCGAAGGTCAATCAAGTACCTTTTCACCCAGAACCTTCGCATCTTGGAAATGCTAGCGATATTTGCTAGCAAAGGATGTAGGTAGGAGGTCATTCATCACAGCACTGCTGGCAAGGTGCAAAGACTGCCGGCATCTGATGGTCATCAAGGGCTCCAATTAAATACAGAGCAGTGTATTATGTATTATTATACCAGAAATGAACAAGATACCTCTATGTATTAATATTGGAAAACCTCTCAAAAACATACTGGAAAAGGGAAGGTTTAAGACATTGTATGTGTAGAAAAGGGGAAAAAAGTTTTGTACATCCAGGAATTCATACTTGAGTACATAAAATTTATATATAAAATGTGCATATAAATATATATATTCCCATATAGATGGCATATATTTAATATAATTGTATAAAAGCATATGTACTTTCATTGCATAAAATATTTCTATAAGTATGCACAGGAAACTGAATATATTTCTTTGCCCTAGGGAATGGTGCTGCATGGCTGAAGATAGGGCAAGGAAAGTGACTTTTCTTTCTATTCTCATTTCCAAGTTTAGAGTTTGAATAATACAAATATATTACTTGGCCTGAAAGCACATGCATGTGTGTGTGATTACTACTTTTTAAGGACAGAGACAGCAAGACAGGGGGGCGGGTGGAGAAGCAGAGAGGGAGAGAGAATCTTAAGCAGACTCCACACCCAGTGTGGAGGCCACTCAGGACTCCATCTCATGACCCTGAGATCAAGACCTGGCCCAGGGGCGCCTGGGTGGCTCAGTGGGTTAAGCTGCTGCCTTCAGCTCAGGTCATGATCTCAGGGTCTTGGGATCGAGTCCCGCATCGGGCTCTCTGCTCAGCGGGGAGCCTGCTTCCCTCTCTCTCTCTCTGCCTGCCTCTCCATCTACTTGTGATTTCTCTCTGTCAAATAAATAAATAAAATCTTTAAAAAAAAAAAAAAAAGACCTGGCCCAAAATGAGGATTCGGATGCTTCACTGGCTGAGCCATCCAGGTGCCCCATATATCTTTAAATATAATTAAGATACTAATACAACTGCCCACAGTTGGTTTCAGGTGTGTTCAGTAATTAATCACAGGTTGTATTGAGTACAGGAAAATTTATTGGCATCACTGAGAGCTAGTCTCTCTTTTGCCTTTTTCCAAAGTCTTCATCTTCAAACAGTGAAATAAGTGGGTCATTTCTTTCTGGGCCATGTGTTTATTCTTTTTTCTTACCCCTGTCTTTCTTTACTTTACCCCTGTCTTTCTTACCCCTTGTCTTTTCTTTCTTCTGATATATTAGGCAGAGCAGGGACAATGCTCCAAATACATGAGTGACAGCTTGTCATTGCAAAAGTTCATTGTGGGAATTTTTATGAGTTGATGACATCTTTGTTAATAAGCACTTAAAATTATCATCTTACAAGATGTTAACAGTGGGGTGTAGTGAGCTTCTGTGCAACTTGAGCTATTTCATATGCATGTGTTTTCAAGGTGACTGAGCTTTTCCTTTTTGTTATGCATAATTTATTCTGTTTGCTTAGTCTACATAGTAACGACCATCATTGGCCTGGTCACTATTTATGTTGCTAATATGCTTTCACTGAGGACAGGGAGAGGCTCTCTGGATACCAAAGAAGCAATTTTTGACTTAGGATCCTAAAAAAGTGGTCTTGTTTTCTTGGTTCACTTAGAATTTCATCCCAGTTAGCCTTAGATAATTGCTGCATAACAGAATACCTCAAAACTTAGAGGCTTTCACCACCATTTTATGTGACTCCTGACTTTCTTTTGGGTACACATTTTAGGAAGGGTTCGACTGTAGTTTGGTTTTCATCTGTAGCTGGGGCTAGAAGATCCATTTCCAAGATGGTGTCTTCACTCAAATGTGAGGCACCTCAATTCTCTGCAGCTTCTTTGACCATGCAGTGTATTGTCCTACACGAGCCTCCTTGTGTAACTTGGGATGCTCACAGTGTAGTGGCATCAGGGTAGTCACTCTGTTTCCATGGCAGCCAGTTTCCTAGAGTGAGTTTTCCAAGAGACAGGAAATGGGAGCTGTCAGTGTGTTTAGGATGGACCTGGAAACTGGTGCCAAGTGATTTCTACCATTATTCCTTTAGCTGATGCAGTCTCAGAGTCATTGAACTCAGGTGCAAGGGGAGGGGACATGGACCAACCTGTTAATGGAAGGCATGTCAAAGAATTAGTGAATAATTTTAATCCTTCTAACTTTTATTATTGTTATTATTAATTATTATTTTTGAGGAGCTTGGACAGGATCCCAAGGGCTTTTTTTTTTAATTCTTTTTTTTTTTAAAGAGTTTATTTATTTATTTGACAGAGAGTGATCACAGTAGGAGAGAGGAAGGGAAGAGATCACTGAGAGAGAGGAAGGGAAGCAGGCCCCCCGCCGAGCAGAGAGCCCGATGTGGGACTCGATCCCAGGACCCTGAGATCACGACCCGAGCCGAAGGCAGCGGCTTAACCCACTGAGCCACCCAGGCGCCCCCCAAGGGCTTTTTTTTTTTTTAAAAAATGGTTTTTCTTTAGTTTTTTAAAATTTAAATTCCATTAATTAACATAGAGTGTATTATTAGTTTCAGAGGTAGAGGTCAGTGGTTCATCAGTGTTACATAATACCCAGTGCTCAATACATCCTGTGCCCTCCTTCATGTCCCTCACCCAGTTACCCCATGCCCCCGCACCTCTTTCCCCTCCAGCCACCCTCAGTTTGTTTCCTAGGATTAAGAGTCTCTTATGGTTTGTTAAGGACTTTATCGGGAAGTTTCAAAGTGCCCTCACTCAGCTCAAACTGCAAAGTGTGCCTTCCTTCCTTGTTAGCAGTTGGCCTGTGCTTCTGTGCCAAGTCAAAGCAGCTTACTCTTCTTGACCTTATTAGAAAATACCTGCCTAGATGGGAGTTGTGAATATTGAATTCAGCCTCTGTTCTTCCTCTTCATGCTAGCAGTCTGTAACCTGATCCTCAGTCCCAAAGCTGTGCTTATCCGTGCTTCCATAAAAGCCTTTTAAAAATAGCTTTCTTGGTCTTCCATCTTGGTGCGTCAAGCAGATCGAAGTAGCTGCTGAGAACCTCGTTAGACAGCGCCACCATTAACAAGGCACGGGGGCTTACTTCCAATTCTTCCGCTCTCCTCATTCAACCAACCAATGCCCTGGACTGGGGGGATATGTAAGAGAGGGCTCAGCATCTTGTTTGTGTCTGTTTCCCCAGCACCAAGAGGCTCTGCGAGATGGTCAGCGCTCAGTAGAGCTACCTGAATGAATGGTGATGAGGCAGTTATTCTCCCGTTACACTTCATGAACCTACCCACCCCCCCGACCCATTTTATCTCCCCTCTTTACTGTTGCTTCTGTTTTGGTTTACTATTCTAGATCTCGTTCAACCGAAGTCTCCTAGTTGATTTCCCCGATAACACTCTCATCTCCTGTTTCATTCTTTACATTGCTGCCGAGGTCCTCATCCTAACGTGAAAATCTAGTGACGGGATACTCCTGCTTAAATTTCTGTAATGGCTCTGTTGCCACTGAAGTCAGATAACTTATTGTCTCTGAATGATCAGCTCTTGCTTTCCTCAGGCTTCACTGTGGCTCGTGTTCCCCTTCTTACTTGGTTCCAACTGGGTGAACTATTCTTGGTCCCCACGCATACTTTGCTTATTCTTAACTTCAGGCATGGTGTGCATGGTGTCTTCCCGCCTCATTCCCTCCCCTTCCCTTCTCTTGCCTTCACTTCTTAAGTCTCAGGTGGGAGCACGATTCCTTCAAGGGGCCTTCTGCAACCCACCAAGGCCTGGTTTCCCCTGCATCTGCTCCTGATTCACTCTCTTATTTTCTCCATAATACGTAAAATTGCATGTTACTGCGTTGGCTTTGCTCATTTGCTGGTCTGGTATCTTCTCTTAGAAGCTTGCGGGGCTAAAGACTGGAGTTTTTTTGTTTGTTTGTTTGATTGGGGTAGAGTTGACACACAGTGTTACATTCATTTCAGATGTAAGAGACTGGAGTTTTTTGATGCTCTATGGCCCCTGCTTTGAATAGTACCTGCTATATCCTAGGCCTCACAGAAAGATCAGATGTATGGAAAAGTAAAACTAGTAGTAAATACCCTTTGGTCAGTGGTTCTTTGGGTAAAGCACTGTTGCCCATTGTTATTGATAACATACTTGTGCTTGACCCAGCTAGCTACCCAGTTTGTTTTCCTTCCCATCCTATTCCTTTTCTCTCTTCCTTTTTCCCCTCCCCTCCCCTCCCCTCCCCTCCCCTCCCCTCCCCTCCCCTCCCCTCCCCTCCTCTCTTTCTTCCTTCCTTTCTCTTTTTGGTTCTATTTTCATCCAGACGGTTGAGATTTCTAAATGACTGACTTCCAGATGAGTGGGAAGATACTATAATTTACAACAGCATTTTTCCGTATTTATATCATATTTGAAGGTCTGGGAAATTCTTCTTTGGCCTCTAGATCTTTCCTTAAATCTCCAGATATTGTAGGTCAAGTTCTGTGTTCTACATCTGCTGTATCATGTTTTCAAACAAAGTGCAACATTCATCTCTTCTTCATGGGATCTCTTCTAACCCTGGAGCCATTCCATCCCCACTCTCTTTTTCCTTAGGAAGCATTCTTAGATTTGTGATACACGCAGTTTTGTTCAATAATTATTCATGCCTCCCTATTCAGAAAACTTTAGGGACTACTACTGCATCTCTCTATGCCTGTGGAGCTGACACCACCGTACGAATTTACTAGGTTAACTGGAAACTGGATTTTTATATGAATTTTATATGAAACTGGATTTTTATAAATTAATTAACATTAATTTTTAATGTTAAAAATTAACCTTTTTAAAATCATGATTGCTTATTAACATATAAGCTACAGGTGGAAAATGGGCCTAGGGATTATGTCTTTTTTAACACAGAAATTGTATTTGTTTTTGAAGGGACATAGTTTTGATTGGTTTTACATTCTTGCTTTTTACATTTAGCAAAAGTCTGAACACCTCTGTGACCCTGTGGCTTCCTTTTCTTCCTTGTACAGAAACGAACAACATTCATCCTCAAAGCGGAAATTCTTTACACAGCTACCAGATTCTGTGTGATTGCCAAGTCATGGGACAAGAAGACTCCATCACCCCTTTAGAACATATATCCCTTTGTATATGTTTATATTTATTTATTGTAGAGAGAGAGAGAGGGAGAGTGAGCGAGTGAGAGAACAGTAGCATGGGGAAGGAGGAGGGATCATGACCTGACCTGAAGGCAGACCCTTAACTGACTGAGCCACCTAGGTGTCCCTGTATATATTTTTATTTATGGACATTTATTATATTACGAGGTCTACTATGTATGGGGGGATTGTAGTTCATGTGGCTATCCATGTGAACTCTGGATTCTTTGGCCTGTAGTATTCTGGTTAATTGCATATCTGACTAATGAAGTTACCATTTATACTCATGTGGATGGCCTGGTGTTGAAAAATAGTTATTCCCCTTCTTTCTAATACCCACATTATGACCATTGTCTCTTCTAGTCCTCCAGCAGTGAGTACAGTAGCTTATTCAAAGTATGCTCTGCCTTGCATTCATTAAGCAGATGTTTCTGATGATTTCCTATGATGGTTCAGAGTGGCAGAGGATCTAAAAATTACGAATACCAATTATCATTCTACCATAAAAGCTCGAAAGTGATGGTTAATGGAGAGTTTCTGTACATTAGCTGACTCGGTGATCACTTTCCATTTTGTTCTGAATTAGTTGAAATTATTCTACTTACTGTGCAAACTCAAATGAGAATGCATTAGAAATTTGGTTTGTTTTAGTTTTTGTCCTAAATGTCCCTTGGGCCATTTTCGGTTTCTCTCCCTATCCTGGAAGGCTCTATCTGCAGCACATTGATCAAGTTTGGGCCCGATATGGTGCTTATCTCATCACATCTCTAAGATCAGCCTTGTCTCTTGTTTTCTCTCACGTGGGGATGTGAAGAGCGCTTCCAAATGGTCATCACATGTTGAATTCCTGTAATTCACCCATCTCTTCAGTACGGAAGACTTCAATTAGAGAATCTTCGTACTCTCAGTTTTGTCCAAGCCTTCTCCCTTGAAAGTAGCTTTTGTGAACTTCATTAAGTCAGAGTTAGGGAAGATGTGGTCTCTGATCTTGGGCTTTGCTGAGCTACTGATAGGCGTGATGTGCTGGTTGGCCTCGTCTCTGGAATGCTGAGTGTGTTCCAGGATTCCATAATCTGTCTTATTTAGTGCACTGCCTGTAGGTTACCATTCATTACTTGAAAAGAAAATTGTCTTCTCTGTTCCATGGACCTGAATTTTAACCGCAGCTGTGCTATAAGTCAAGTATATGCATTTCTGAATTCAATCTATTAATTTCTGCTCCCTGAGTACATATTTCAGGAGTGTGGAAGATTAGATGGGCATGGTGGTAGGTGTAAAGTGCGGCTATATACATATGAATACATATTCTAAGAGGTGATAGGAAATTGGCAATATATTTTTTTTAACTCAAACTACAGCTACTGACAATAGTTTAAAACTCCTACTGTGTTTTTGCAGTGTGTTTCCCCAGGTGGGAGAGCTGTGATTGGAATACTATTATAAAATTGCTGTTGCTTTAGATGGCTCTATTTTTATACAACGTGCTTTTAAAAAGATTTTTAAAAATATGTACCCTCAAACATGAAAAGCACATTTTGACTCATTTTTTTAAAAAGGAAAATAAGTTTAATGGATGTGAAAATACATGAAAACAAGTATGTTTGCCAGGATTGTGATAATGGGCATGGGGGTAGTGGAGGAGTTTTAAGGTGGTTGAAAACACGGAATCAGGCTCACTTCTCTGCATGATGAAGTGGATGGGCTATGGGACCAGGAGTGAGGACCCTGGGCTCTGCCCCAGTCTCCTTTCTTGTCTTTCTTTATGCAAATATTCGCACCTCTCTGCCCCACCCCCTTCTCCTTTGTGGTATGAAGAAGCCAGACTAGAGGGTATCTAAGATCCAACTGTGAATTCTCCTGGCTGCCCTTGATTTTAACGTGGACAGTAAACAAATAAGGATATAAATAGGATAGTTTGACCTTAAATTACCAGACTGCACAACCTCTCCAGAACAACAAACATTCAGGACTAAAGTCACAAAAAATTAGCCATTTATCCCAGTCTCGTCAAGATGCCAGCTCTGAATGTTTAGAAATATGGACAGTGGACTGATTTCTTTCAGGTGGGATATGGACTGTCATGGATACCAGGAACAGAGCACTCATAGAAATGCAGAGATGTGTGAGAAAGTCATTAGTTTGCAGCCAACAGAGTCTGTACAGGAGGTAATTTGGGTTCTCAGAATCACTTGTGTAGCTTCTTTCTTTCGTCAGAGCTGAAATTTTCCAGTGTTGACCAGCATTCCCATTAGTGTGAGTCTTAGCAACGGCTTTAACTGGCCATCTGCTTCAGTTGTTGTTTTCTTTGCTTGGGCAGACCTGGAGTGTCATTGCACAGAGAACAATCCAAATTGGTAAAAGGTACCTCCAAAATATATATTGGTCACACATTTGAGTATATGTCGTATACTGTAATTCATTCAAAGGTGCACATTTTACTGTTTCTGAATTTAGAAGTACTTGATGGCATATTCAGGTAAAATTGGCAAAGCCTTTTCTCTCTGTGGTCAGTAAAATACTGGTATATCTTAAAATCATTAGTATCTTGGATTGGATGGATTGTGAGATTAACCTGTATCACTAGGAAGGGTATGGGTAGGAGTCTCTTTATTCAGACAATATTCATTGTAAAGTAGATACAGAAAGCCTTCATTAATATGTTTGGGGTGTTGGGATGGAGGAATTGTGCTAAAAATAACCCTTTCATGCGGTGTCCTTGATGGTTGGGTCAGTATCTCATGCCGCTCGTCTCAGCTCTTGCGGCTTACTTTACTATCTAGTAAAAAGTGTTTTTATGGAATTAGAAATCTCTAAGTAAATGGATTTTCCTTTTTGCAAATGCACTTCTTTACAAGAAAATAGGTGTTAAGCACTTAGCCTAGAGCCTGACACAGAATAAATGGCGACTATAAAGTGTGTTCTAGGTAAGAGTACTTTCTGGCTGAGTGCATGGATTTTGCATTTCCATATTTAGCGCCTTGTAAAAGTAGCTGTCTCTTGCCAGAGGCCACGAAGGGCCAAACGTCAGTGTATTGAAGCCAAGGAAGAATCCATCTTACAAATGAATGAACCACTCTGACAATGGAAATGACTAGGCTCCAAGGTATAGGTTATTTTGAATTTTTCATTTTGAAATATTTGCAGACTTACAAAACAGTTGCAAAAACAGAAATTCCTGTAAACCCTTCTCTCAGATTCCCCAAACTGACATTTGCAAGAACCACAGTGACGTGACCCAAATCACGAAATTAGCAACCTTGATGTAGTACTATTTTCTGACCCAGGGATGAGAATCCTTTTTCTGTAAAGGACCAGAAAAAAATGAATATTTTTGGTGTTGCTGGAGGTTAGGTCTCGGTCGTTAGTGCTCATCACCGTTGTGGTTCAAGAGCACTTGTAGATGATACGGACATGAATAGGACTGGCTGTGGTCCAAAGGCCTGAATCCTAGAAATAGGTGACCAGTTGGCCCTCGTTTTCCAACCTGTGAGATCTAAGACCTTTTTTCGAAATGTGCCCATTTTCCTACTAATAATCCTTTCTTGGTCCCAGAGTCACTCCCAGGTCCCATGCTCCATGCCCTCATCCTGCTCATTCTATTTGGAACAGTTTCTCAGTCTGCTTTTGTATTTAGTGACCTTAAAACTTCTGAAGCCTATTGGCCTGTTATTTTGTAGGTTGTATGTCAATCTGGGCTTTTCTGATGGTTCTTCATGGTTGTATTGAGATTGTACGTTCTTGTTAAGAATAACACAGAGGTGATACTGTGACCTTCTCTGTGCACCACGTCAGGAAACAGGCAGTTTATTTATTCCATTATTGGTGACGCTAATGTGGTTAGCATTGGTGATGGGTCACGTGGATGGCATGTTATCTGCCAGGCTTTTCCACTGTACACTTTCTCTTTTTCCATTTTCAGTTTAAACATTACAGGGTGCCTGGCTGGCTCAATGAGTAAAGCATGAGACTCTTGATCTCGGGGTTGTAAGTTTGAGCCCGAGACTGGGTGTGGAGATTACTTAAAAATAAAAATCTTAGGGCACCTGGGTGGCTCAGGGGGTTAAGCCTCTGCCTTCTGCTCAGGTCATGATCTCAGGGTCCTGGGATCGAGGCCCGCATCAGGCTTTCTGCTCAGCAGGGATCCTACTTCCCCCTCTCTCTGCCTGCCTCTCTGCCTACTTGTGATCTCTGTCAAATAGATAAAATCTTTAAAAAAAAATAAATAAAAATAAAAATCTTAAAAAAAAAGTTATTTTTTTTCCTTTGCAACGATCACACTTTGAGACTATGTATATGACACTCTGTGTTCATCCTTTTGCCCATTAATTTAAGTGTTCATTTTTTATTCTTTCCTTAAATAGTTTATAACCATATTGTTCGTCAAAAGGTACATTTTTAGTTTCATTATTCGTTTTCCATTTATCAGCTGGAATTTTACTGTCAGGACCTTCTTTTCCCTTATTCCCTGTTTGTTTATATTAGTATGAGCTCACGACTTCTTTATTTTGTACATTGGGCTAAGTTCTATGGCTGTCCTCATTTTGTTTCTGGAAACATCACAGATTTGGCTGATGGGAGGCCCCTCTGTTGCATCCTTCCATATGTCCCCATCAATTTTTAAGCACTTTCTTTTTTCCCCCTTTTTTTTTAACATTTTATTTATTTGACAGAGAGGGAACACAAGCAAGGGGAGTGGGAAAGGAAGAAGCAAGCTTCCGGCTGCACAGGGAGCCTGACAATAGGCTCAATCCTAGGACCCTGGGTTCATGACCTGAGCTGAAGGCAGATGCTTAACGACTGAGGGACCACAGGATGTTCCAGGTTCATCTTGTACTTTGGTTGCCTGAATCCTGGAATTAGGGCATTTTACTAAGGACTGCTGGCTCATTTTATTAAATAATAGTGTTTAGGAGCTGTGAAGAGAGGAAGTAAGCATGGTGTTGTTACTGGACTACCATAGGCTTTATGCCCTATCAGTGAACTGAGCTGGAAACAAAACACATGAAGGTATACACACACACACACACACACACACGCACACACACACACGTGTGTGCGTGTGTGTGTGTGTGTGTGTGTGCATTTGTGTCTGTCTGCCGGTGTATATATTAAAATTCATACCAGCACCTTTAATTTCGGTTCAGCATAAGGGGAATCCAGCCTTCCCCTCTTCCTTATTTATAGCTCCCTTCCTTTCCACTGAGGAGACGGACTCCCATTATGCACAGTATACGGACTTCTTCAATCCTAGAATAAACAGGGAGTTTTGAAATTGCTTCTCTATGCCCTTGTGAAAATATACCTACTATTTGTGTGCATTTTTTTTTTTTTTGTCTTTAGCCTTAGATTATATAGTCAGTGTATTATTTTCCAGGGTGATCGAGGTTACCCGCCTTCAGCATAGTGATGCCGTTCATTTGTAATACAGTTAAGCTCATTTCTTAGTGTTTGTATACCGTCTTCCCACATTTAGTTATTTTACCTATTTTTATTTTTTAAAGATTTTATTTATTTATTTGCAAGAGAGAGATTGAGAGAGAGAGAGAGCAAACGTGAGAGAGGGGAGAGGCAGAGGGAGAAACAGACTCCCTACAGAGCATGGAGCCCGACTTGGGACTCAATCCCAGGACCCTGAGCCAAAGGCAGGTGCTTAACTGACTGAACCAGCCGAGGGCCTCTACATTTATTTATTTTAATTGTGTATTACACAATATGTAAAACTTTACCATAGTTCGAAAGTCAGAAGTAGATGAAAAGTTATCTTCAGAGGAATGTCATTCTTTCTGTCCCTTCTACCCCAGTTCCACGTACACAGTTTTCCATTCTGCTCCCACTTACCCCTTGGATGTAACTCTTCTCCTTAGTGCCTAGTAGGTAACTAACTGAAACTATGTTTCAGTTTAGAGGAGTGAGCCAGGTACATAGAAAATGTATACATTCTCCTCTACCCAGCAATAGGAAATGCATATGTATAAAATATGTTCATTGCAGTATTGTCTATACTGGGAAAATATTATGAACAACCTAAATGTCTGCACATAGGAGAAAGGTTGAATTAGGTATTGTAAATTATACATCCACACACACTATACAGCTGGGCTGTGTAGCTATAACAAAAATGTTGGTCTCTAGGAACTGATTTGGAGACAATTCTAGGATATATTGTTAAGTTAAAATAAAGAAGTACATAAGGAATAGCTTTAAGAGAAGATCCCTACTGGGATGCCTGGTGGCTCAGTCATTTGGGTGGCTGCCTTCGGCTCGGGTCATGATCCCAGGGTCCTGGAATCGAGTCCCACATCAGGCTCCTTTCTCGGTGGGGAACCTGCTTCTCTCTCTCTGCCTCTGCCTGCCCCTCTGCCTACTTGTGGTCTGTCTCTCTCTGACAAATGAATAAATAAATCTTAAAAAGAGAGAGAGAGAAGATCCTTACTAGAAAGTCCTTATAGAGTATGCCTTCATGAAATTTCTTCCCATTCCTTCTTTGTCCAAAATTCTCTCAGTGGAGGATGATCTCTTCAGTGTGCAGCTTTTAAACACCCCCCGCCCCAAAAGTGAGGGATAACAAAGCAATTAACTGTTACCAGTCATCATAGTTGGAAAGATGAAGGGTATGATCACTTCCTTGGTCAAAGATGGCAGGAACGATTTCCTCGGGCTAGCCCACACTGGGAGGAAGGGGGAAGGGTATCCCGGACTGGGCTATAATTTAGTCAGTGGAAGTAACAACCAGCCGCAGATCTCTTGACCTAAAACGGTACTAGTAATTCTGTTACCATGCAGAGAACTGAGCCTGCCATGTATATACTACTGTTCACTGTGACTCTCACAGCGAATATAGTGTATGGCCTTTATTTGCACAATGATCCTGGAACACTTGCTCTTTCTCCCCACAATGCAGCGTCTTGTGGAACTAGAGATTCTCATTCTCTTTCCCTTTCTCTCTCTCCCTCTGCACCTGCCCATTGAAAGAATGATTGTCTGTTCCTACCTCCTCTCTCTCCCCCTGCTTTCATGATCTTCCACAACTCGTTTGCCATTCAATTTCTTTTGTTTTGCTCATTTTCTCACTTCTTCCCTATATATTTAAAAAAAAAAAAAAAGGAAGGAGGAGTTCAGACATGCTAGACTTTCTCACCAGCACAGGATAACCTGATCGTGATTGAATCCTGTTGCAGACCAGTGTGTTGGGAGTGGACGTGAGAACGTGCCCTTACATCTTCCTGGAGGGAGAAAACATTCCTAAGTATTGGGAACATGCTAGAACTCTTGAACGTGCTTATCTCAACTATGTACACTCCATAGTGCTTCAATTCTGAATCCGTAATGGTATAAAACAGCGGATCTATAACAGTGATCTCAGCAATTAAAACAAAAAATGTGGCATTAGAGACATCTGTAAAACAAAATGAGCGAGAAGAGTGAATTTATCGCGGTGGTTCTCTGGGCTGCAGGAACCTCGAAGCTTGCTTTTACAGGCTTGTTTGACCAGATGCACCAAACCAGTTAATCATTCTTCCGTGTGGTGTGGAACATAACAAAAAGATTGCCAGTCCCTGAGTCACTTACAATAGCCTCGGCTTTTCCTTTCTCCCTGCCTCTCTGTATTTTTATACTTCTCTATACCTCTATTTTAAATGTATTAAAAGGGAGATTTCTTTGAATGTGTGCATTTGCACACAGATGTCATCCTGCTTTTGGCTTTAATGGAAATAGTGGTTTAATAATGTGGCAGAACATTATTATGGGGAACAAAATAGATCAAGTTACGTCCGTTAAGTGATTTATTTCCAAATGCCTAGGAGATGAAAGAGGTCTTTATTTATTTATTTATTTATTTATTTATTTATTTGACAGACAGAGATCACAAGTAGGCAGAGAGGCAGACAGAGTGAGAGGAGGAAGCAGGCTCTCCGCTGAGCAGAGAGCCCGATGCGGGACCCGATCCCAGGACCCTGAGACCATGACCTGAGCTGAAGGCAGAGGCTTCAACCCACTGAGCCATCCAGGCGCCCCGAGAAGAAAGAGGTCTTATATGGGTTATAATAGTATTATTTGGGTTTTGAAACATCATTTTAGTTAACTTGGTGATTTTCCCAATTTTTTAAAAAAGATTTTATTTATTCATTTGACAGAGATAACAAGTAGGCAGAGAGAGAGGGAGAGAGAGAGGAGGAAGCAGCCTCCCCACTGAGCAGAGAGCCCAATGTGGGGCTCGATCCCAGGACCCTGAGATCATGACCTGAGCTGAAGGCAGAGGCCTTAACCCACTGAGCCACCCAGGCGCCTCTTTTTTTTCTTTTTAAAGATTTTATTTTTTTCTTTTAAAGATTTTATTTATTTATTTGACAGACAGAGATCACAAGTAGGCAGAGAGGCAGGCAGAGAGAGAGGAGGAAGCAGGCTCCCCGCTGAGCTGAGAGCCCAATGCCGGGCTCGATCCCAGGACCCTGGGATCATGACCTGAGCTGAAGGCCGAGGCTTTAAACCACTGAGCCACCCAGGCATCCCATTTTCCCAATTTTTATTTTGAAAAGTTTCAAACCTATAGAGAAGTTGAAAGAACAGCAAACACACTTGGGTGCAGTTCTCATTCAGATTTACCATTGACTGACATTTTGTAACATTTCCTTTCTCTCTCTTTATCTCACACCTACACAGAGTTTTAAACTAACCTCTTTTAAAGAAATTTGCAGAAAGGTTTACAGTTTATTCCTGAATACCTGAACTTATATTTACTGCTAAAAACAAAAGCATTCTGTTGAACTGTATCATATCACACTCAAGAAACTTGACATAAATTTAAATGTTTAATATAAATTTATTTAGGGGCACCTGGGTGACTCAGTTGGTTAAGCATCCAGCTCTTGATTTCAGCTTAGGTCATGGTCTCTGGGTTATGGGATGGAGCCCTGGGTCTGGCTCTGCGCCCTGCGGGGAGTCTGCTTTGACATGATTTCCCTCTCCCTTTCCCCTCCCCCTGCTCACACACACGCTCACTCTCTCTATGATAAACAAATCTTTAAAAATGTATTTAATTGAAGTTAAGATATACAATATAAATTTAAGATAACATGATATAATCACGTATTATATATAACATATATAATATATATTATATAATGTATTCATTATGGACTGAATGTATCCTGCAAGATTCATAGGTTAAAACCCTAACCCTCAATGTGATGGTGTTTGGAGATGGAACCTTTGGGAGGTAATGAGGGTTAAATGAGGTCATGAGAGTGGGGCCCTTATGCTGGGATTAGTGCCTTTCTAGGAAAAGACCATAGAGAGCTTCCTCTCCCTATCTAAGGGCACACGCTCAGGAAAGGCCATGTGACGAAACAACGAGAAAGTGGCCTTGTGCAGGCCTGGTAGTGAGCTCTCTCCAGAATCTGACCTTGCTGGTGACCTGATCTTGGACCAGTGTCCAGATCTGTGAGAAAAAAAATTTGAGTTGTTGAAGCCACCGAATCTGTGGTATTTTGGTATAGCAGCTTGCAGTAAGATGCCACTATAAAATTGTCGTATAATGTTTTATGATGTAATATAGATATATTTAAGATAATATATCTTCATCCTACCTTAAACACATTTTATCTAGCAATGTAAGGACTTAATGTTCTATAGAACGATGTCGGTGATTAGCAGGTGGTCATGATAAGACCTATCTCTCCTGTTGTCTCTGTCCCTAAAGAGTGAGCTTCTAAAGGGTCAAGGATCAGGTGTAATTTGGGATTTACATACTAGCCATCTTTATATTCTCAGCATCCAAGTAATGCTGAGTGGGATGCAGAAAACTTGATGAGTGGAGCTGTAATTTGAATTCATTTTATTTAAATTAATGGGTGGAATTATACTCCTTTCAATAGTCAGGTTTTAGGGCCTTTGGAATAGAATTCAAGTATACATGCACTTAGAGATAGTGCTTTTATGGTCGAGTGGACAACACTAAAGGGGATATTTATCAAGAGTGGTTGGGCAGGTGTTCGCTCAGATTTTTCTTGCCTCTGCCGGAGAAGGC
This sequence comes from Mustela nivalis, assembly GCF_964662115.1. Lineage (NCBI taxonomy): Eukaryota > Metazoa > Chordata > Mammalia > Carnivora > Mustelidae > Mustela > Mustela nivalis. The sequence continues at coordinate 10,731,892 of NC_139039.1, read as the reverse complement.
TCTAATCTCTATCACGTGGGTAGATCTACTGTCTCGGCAGCTTCCCCCTCTTGGCTTGGTCCAGCAGGACTGAGTTTGTTTAAATGGCTATGTTCATCCATGGATGCGTGCTTGCTTATTTCCTGGGTTGCAGTTTTCTGGTTTTTTTTTTTTTTTTTTTGCTTTGTATTTGGCATCTCTTTTCTTTCTACATTCTTGTTTTCCACTCTTAGGAATATTCTAAGTGTGTTTCCCTTTCTTTATTTTTCTTGTATCTTGAGATCAATTTACGGATGAGCATTTTATCTACAGTGTCTAAGAAGCTAGCACACCTGGTGGTAGGGGGTCGTATAGGCTTTTGCTAATTAAATTTTATCTATAGCCTTTCTCACTTGAACCTAGTAAAATATGACTCTGTGATAATCTATAGGGCAGAATAAATGCCAAGGATTAACCATGGCTATTCATTTCTAGGAAAGGATTTCAAATGGAAAATTTAAAAAAAAAAAAAAAAAGCTTGGGTGCTTTGCCATGGCATATGGCAATGCTAAGATAAAGAAAAAATATAGTTTGTAGTAACAGATGGATTTGAACCACACTTGGATCTGCTGAATACTTTAATATTTAATTTACAATGAATCTTTAATATAACATTTAACTAAGTGTTCTGTCATATTCTTTTAAATGTATGAAGCCTTTTCAGTGTAATTGTGTCTAGAAGATTTCATAAGAATATTGAAATGTTTAAAATTAAAACTGTCGTTGGAGGGGGAAAAAAAACAGTAATCTCCCCAAGATTTTTATGGTTCACTTTTATTTGTGCTGTTTAGAATGTTATATATATATATTTAACAGTCTGTCAACTTCTGCTTTATTTCCTGTTAGCTGAAAAAAAATAGAACCTAATAATAAAAGTAACTTTCATCGTGAAAATGAAACATACGTGACAGCCATGCTGAGGCCCCTGAATCCATTCTATTCATTGGTACGGAGCCTGGTACCAGCACGGTTTCCTATCAGCGGGAGAAATTGTGGGGTGCAGCATAATCAGCGGTACCCCCCCTTCATGGGGAGAGGCAGGAGAAATGGAGGCATGAAGAAAGTGCTGAAACAGCCTCGTCAGTCACATCTAAAAAAACCTGAGGAAAATTTCTGTTGAATTAATTCCTCATCATGTACCCGTTACATTTCATCCAAAATTCATTTTTTATTTTTTCAAGAAGTGTATCAAGCCGTTGGAATGGAGGGTGTAGGTAAGGTGTGTTCTGATGTAGCCTCCAGCTGCTTTGCCGTTGGACTGTTGCGTCTTAGTCATGTTGTAACACCTGGGACCCATTAATGTGGAAGAGAGAAATGAAAAATCGTGGTGCTCTGTCCGGGCTAGTACTAATTTCAGTACTTCCCTCCCTTGCACTTGATGACGTCCTCTGTGTTGGCGTGTATTCAATTGGCATTATCCTTTTTTTAAAAAAAGTATGAAGGTTTATTGCAGCTGATGACCCAATGTCACGCCTTTGTCTAGTAAATGCCTGGGATGAGAAGGAACCCCGCTGATTGAAGGTCTGTCTTTCCTGGTTTGGGAAATGGAACTTGAACCACTTTATAGTTTCTTAGGTATTGAGAACTGTCAGCACTTCAGCACTTCTCAAGCCTCATCCTGGAAAGAGAAGTTGGTCCCAGTTAGAATTCTTGCAGTTCGAATCTCCGGACACTCCCGGAACATCCTTTTGTAATTCTGAGTTCTAGAGGTTTTTTGGTTTGGTTATAGTTTTATCTGTCTCACTATGTATTACGGTAAGTATTTCGACATAGTGTCCCATCAGGAAGTTCAGATGTTTAGATGTTGAGCGTTAAAGACACTTCGGCAGTGGTTCTTCATAAGGACCTATAGGCTTTGGTTCTTGTGAACAGATCAAACAAGTATGAAAATGAACAGTTGTCTGACTGGGTGGATTAGGAGGCGTCATGGGGACATATGTCACCTGCTCTTTGGCTCTTTGATCTGAGCCTCTGATCCCAGTCCTGTTATCCCTTCCACTTCCCCCATCCTCACGCTGACCTTTAATAATGACATGAGAAGATACGTTTCTTGATTTGGCTTCTCACCGTTTTAGACCCTTTGAAACTGCATTGATCCTGTATATTTTTAGGGGTTAATATATTTTTGCAGAAGAACCACATTGGCTTGTCTAACAAAGCCATCGTTTGATGTGTGAAGATGAAGATTTGGGAGGAAAAGGAATAGGCACCCAATTTCCTGCCGGGTCAGGCAGTCTGAATATTTTCGTTCTACCCATTCCATTCCTACGTCCTTTGACCACATCCTCTTTTTGTCCAGCCCAGTGAGCGCCAAAATATAATTCAAGTTCGGGGCCAATGATTCGCTTTATGTCGCGTGCCAGGTAAACAGCATCTGCGTTTTCTCCGCCTGGTCCACTCCCATCTCACACACTGGCTAACGCAGGTACCGTTTCCAGAAGGCTAGCCTTTCCTCTTGTATTTCTACAGTGGCTTCCTATGTAAAAAAGAAGAACTTCGCTCATGCACAGCCTTTCCCGATTCTGAAGTCCCCCAAATGGCAGCGGTTCTCCAAATAGTTTTACTTTTTAAACAAATAAGAGTACAAAGTGAAATGAATTGTGAGTTATTTGTGCCCCACTGTTCAGTGACATTACCGCACCATATGGTGCTACCCTGAATGATTTCAAACATACTGGGAAATGTTACCTACTCCACGGTACACTAGGCATTTCTTTAAAAAATACATGTAGCAATAAAGCATGGCCATATTTATCCTTCTCTTCTGTCAGGCACATTTTTTTTTTTTTTAACACAGCTTTTATTTTCTAGTTAATAAGCGTCACATAATAGGAAGCCGCATGCCGGTTCTCCTTGCACTGGGACATATGCGTGAGCCGGTGAAGGTTTAATTACTATCTCTGGTGCAATAAAGCAACAGTTCATGCAGCCAAGGGGCCCCCTGATAAGGCAGATGATGTTGTTCTTTTGGATTTACCCTGTCTTGAGAACTTATCAGCTGTGCATTTAGTATTCGCTTACCCTGGAAAGCGGATAGGGAATTGAGAGGAGAGGACAGAATCAACGATCTGCAGTTACACACTGTGTGAACATGTAAACCCCAGAGTTAACTCAAAATTCATGAGTCTAAACTTGTCTTCACTTTTTGGTATCATTATAGGGGGAAAAAAATGTCGATGAATACATCGGTACAGGAGGCTTCCTTATCTCATTTGAGCACCAGGGTTCCGGAGATCAAACTGGTCTTTCTTTGCTGTGTTTTATTTTCCAAGATGGGCTGGGAACTATTTTGTCTTAAGGGAAGGGATAAGCAAGTGGGTGAATGATGTGCATTGAAAAGACTATTTTTTTTATACAACGGATTAGCTGCAAAAAATACCCTGAACTTTGCAGAGAAATCGTGGGTTTTTTGGGTGACATACTGGTAGTTTTATATACATCTTAAATGTGTATTGATGATGTTGCGTTTCAGTTGGAGAAATTACCGCTGTACTTTTACTTTGCTTTCACCATAAACTGTTCCTTTGCTGTTTAGTACTGGAAGTAATTCACTTAAATGATGACAGGATGTATATGTTTTAAATAGACTTTGTCTGCTGTTCCCAGCCAGGTGTCCAAAGATGATGATGTAACGGTAAGGGTTGAAAGTTGTACTTTTGGTCCAAAAGAAGTTGGAGGAAAGAAATACTAGTGAGAATGATTTTTTTCAAAGGGTGTTTGCCCCTTTCTGGTCAGAATGAGAAGCTGCTATGAAAACAGTCTCCTGAGGGCTGACAAGAAGGTAACATACAGCTTAGAGGATGCATAAAGCTTAGTGTATAAAGGATGGACTGGGTATGGTAGAGCTAGGTTGGGTCCGTAAAGAGACTGGATCCAAAGGACGCTATTAGAAATTAGCAGCCTCCTGCCTCCGACCCCACTCCCTTCCACCCACGTTTGTATCTGTGGTCCGCGTGGAACCTCAGCAGGCTCCCAAATGCTTGTTACTGTCCACTCCCCTTCCAGGAAACAAACACACACACACACACACACACACACACGACTCACTTCAGTTAGACTTCATTGTCCTCTGCTTTCCAACAGAGGTCACAAACATACTTTCAAGGATCTTCATCGATTCCGACCCTTTGTGGGGAAAAGTGAAATTGGTGGCAAGTTTGGATTGTGGGATTTAAAACTGGAGCATATTTTATTGCTGTGGAATGCTTTGTGAACTAAAAAGCTCACAGGTCTGCTTTAAGAAGGAGGTAATACTTGTTTTAATTAGCTTTAGCAGGTCAAGTTTTTGTATATAAATGGACCTTCTGAGAATGAGAAAATTTGTTTTATTATAAGGAGCTAAATATTCTTTTTTTTTTTTTTAAGATTTTATTTATTTATTTGACAGAGAGAAATCACAAGTAGATGGAGAGGCAGGCAGAGAGAGAGAGAGAGGGAAGCAGGCTCCCCGCTGAGCAGGGAGCCCGATGTGGGACTCGATCTCAGGACTCTGAGATCATGACCTGAGCCAAAGGCAGCGGCTTAACCCACTGAGCCACCCAGGCGCTCGCTAAATATTCTTTTTACAACCTTTTCTATATTATTTATTTGCCTGGTGTTTTTTTAATCCTGGGTAATATCACGGTGGAGGTCAGCTAAGAATTATATGCAGATTATTAGAGATTATAACAAATGGTTGAAAGTAGTGAGCTTGTTTTATAGGGGGAGATATGTGAACTGCAATCTAGGTTGGAAAAACTAATTTTACCCACATGTGGATTCATGTTCTCTCTCGCACAGTGAAAGAGGAAGGAAGAAAGAGGTCTTATTAAGTTTGCTTTCTATTAAAAACTGTCCACGGAAGAACCACAAAGTATTTGAAGCAAAAAGTGCCTGTTGCCAACACTTTGTTAAAGGATCAAGATATTTAGTATGAATCACTGAAGTGTGCCTTTCTCAAGAGTTCATACCTTGAGAATTGGCTTACTTGCCGGTACTGGGGAAGAGAGAGAAGGGAAAGAAAATGTGCATGTAGGAATCCACCTGTAGGAATTAGAGATGGTTATAAGAAGCCCCGGCTGCCGTTGAGCTTTTACCTAATAAAAAAGACAACAGGCACACAAAACATAACCGTGAGTTATAGTTCAGACCGCACGAATGATGGCAAACCAATCCTCATACAATAACAAGAGTAACAAACAAGATTAATGGTGGTAGCTTTACAATCTATATTTAATTTTGACCGTGGGAATTCCATCTGTTAGAAATCACTAACATTTTAGAGCAACAGAATAAATAAAGGTCGTTGAGAATTTTCTTCTCTAATCCAAACTATTGATTTCAGTTGAGTTTCATGGAGGCTGCAGTTCCTGAAGCTATAGAAGATTTGCTCGGCAACTATATTTGTCCCATTAGTTCAATTGCTTTTTTGAAAAGAGGAATTATATTTTTAATCCCTTTAGAATAGGAATCCAGGGTGGTATTTGGACTCCCAAATGATCATTTTCAGATTCTTTCAATATGAAAATTCCAGGTAGGGGACCTGGGTGGTGCAGTTGGTAAAGCCTCTGACTTGGTTTTGGCTCAGGTCGTGATCTTAGGGTCCTGGGATCAAGCCCCACGTCTGACTCCTTACTCAAGAAGGCATTTGCTTGAGATTGTCTCCCTCACCCTGTGCCCCTCCCTTCGCTTGTGCGAGCTCTCTCTCTCTCTTTCTCTCTCTCCAAAAAGAAAATAAATAAATCATAAAAAAGAAAAAAAGGAGATTCCAGGTTAAAAACATTCTTTGTGCTTTTGTACCTCCTGAATCTCCAAAGAAATGTGAGACAATCTTAGAAGTGGGGTTCTGCCAACTGCAGTCTATCTCATTGTGCCGAAGAAGTTCTTATATTGTGTATTTTATTATTCGCAGAAAACCTTACCACTTTCTATCTTTAATAAAACTGATGTTTCAGGGACGCCTGGGTGGCTCAGTGGGTTAACCCCCTGCCTTGGGCTCAGGTCATGATCTCAGGGTCCTGGGATCAAGTCCCACTTCGGGCTCTCTGCTCGGCAGGGAGCCTGCTTCCCTCTTTCTCTCTCTGCCTGCCTCTCTGTCTACTTGTGATCTCTCTCTGTCAAATAAACAAAATCGTATAAAAATAAAAAAACAAAAAAACTGATGTGTCAGAAATAGATTAAATGCACCTTAGTGGAGCTGAAGTGTAAGCAGAGCACACTGAGTATTTTCTTCTTGGGGGAACCCCTTCGGTTTGGTGTTGCTCATCAGCACTTACATCGTGTGTCCTTTTTGTATTTTTTTTTTTTTAAGATTTTATTTATTTATTTGACAGAAAGAGATCACAAGTAGGTATAGAGGCAGGCAGAGAGAGAGGAGGAAGCAGGCTCCCTGCTGAGCAGAGAGCCCGGCACGGGACTCGATCCCAGGACCCTGAGATCATAACCTGAGCCGAAGGCAGCGGCTTAACCCACTGAGCCACCCAGGTGCCCTCGTGTGTCCTTTTGATTCTGACCATCCTGGTGGGTGGAAGCAGCAGCTCACTGTGGTTCTGATTTGTATTTCCTTGGTGACTAATGCAAAGACCTATCCAGGGCAGTTTAGGAGAGAGAAACATATTGGTGGAATGCAATGGGTGGTCCAGAAATGAGCACTCACACTTAGCGGTCAGCGGATCATCAACAAGCGTTCTGTGTGTCCTGTACCTTCCCTTGCACTAGCCAGCATGGAAGCACCAGTGATGGAAGCAAAGACAAGCCAACTGGAATTTTAAGTCTCTCCCCGAAGGCCTTTGCTTAAAAGGCTTTTCTTATCATAACTTTGGACAAGAGGCCAGAAGGAATTTCTGCACCGTAAAATATTTGATAAAGAAAATGATGTTCGCTTACGTGATGTCCTTTGTGAGACAGAACAGATACAGGGCTCGGTGGCCGAGTAAGTACAATCCACAGAATCCTGGCTGGTCAACTTGGTTGGGAAGAGGCTCCGGGCTAAATAAGTCATATGTATGTGAGTGAGCACGGCTCTTTGGAGGGGAAGGTGGGAAAGCAGAAGCTGCTTTGCTAATGAATGCCACTGAGAAAAAGAGAGAGTGGCAAGGCGTATCCTCCAAATCTGTGACTCCTTCGGGTTTTCTTGGAAATCAGTCCCAAGTCCAGACCGTTCAGTGGCTCCTCGTACCAGATGATGCTGGGATCCATGCACAGAGCCTTCTGCCTGCCTCTGAGTTATCCGTGTGCTCTCTGATGCAAAGTCTCTGCTCCGTTCCCAGCTAGTCTTCCTTCCTCTCTTAGTTCATGATTCTCCTCTAACCAGGAGCCATCATCCCAGCCCACCATAGTGCACGTACCTGCAAAAATCCTAACCGTCGCATAAAAACGTCCTTGACTACTCCATCTCATCATGCTTGCTCTCTTTTCTACTTGCCTTTGGTAAACCTGGGTTGCCATGTGTGAGTCCTTACTTCTTACATATTTCTTTTATGTCGGAATCATCTTCTCCAGTTCCCAGATGATCGACTGCAGAGTGCTTTGTTGCTCAGCAAATACTTGTTTGGCCACATGGATCATCGCAGACCCTGGTGACAGAACTGCCTTTGGATGTCCGACCTGAGCTGGGGCCCCGTAGCCCCCTCGCTTTTGTCCCAGGGCAACGCTTTCTGGTAGACCCTTACCCTGGCTCAGGTGCGGGAGGACTGCCGTCCTGTAATGTGGAACATAGGTCTTTTATCTGCATTTTAAATCTTCCAGGAGCCACTGAACCCAGCTCCCACGGTGCGCAGCCTCCTGCAGAGCCCCGTGGGAGCACAAGGGCAGAGAGAGTGAGCAGCACGGCTCTGCAGGCTTTGGGTTCGGGGTGATTAAAGCGGAGTGCTTCTGTAAGTGCCGCACAGTGGGAAAGCTCCCCATGTCACCTCCTTGTCTGCTGACCCCAGCTGCCTGCTGTGCAGCCCAGGAATATATTAGTAAACCTCTCGAGGAGTGCAGGGACGGCTTGAATTCCTTTGATTTGTCTGCCCTTTTCCCTCTAGTGTCTCTGTGTTTACACAGAAAGGTGGTGACGTGACTTGGAGGAGTCTCCAGGAGAGCTGTGGGGAAGACATTCATATCGGTGGATACTGCTGGGTCCCTGGGACACCATGGGTCACTTTTCTGAAGGATTTAGCAAAAGGGTCACATCTCCATTTTTTTTTTTTTTTTTTTAATATGCTCTTCTTCTTCCGAGTCTGGCCATTTGCTTTGGGCTTCCAGTTCTCCTGAGAGGAGTTGTGCATTTCGATTGTATATACTTTATTTCTGCTTTCCTTTTGATGAGATTCCAGCTCTGGCCTCCTACCATATTACAGACATTTCGTTGGCATCCAGGGCGCTTGCTGCCCCTGTGTTACCCTCCTTAGAACCGCTTGTATGACATTGGCTGTCCGGTGATGAGGTGATTACGAATCATTTGTAGCTACTACTGTCTCATTACTCATCTCCTGTCCGTTGGTACCCTCATATCTTTAGTGTTCTTTAAAATTCCCCTGTGAGGAGAAACATGCAGGCTTCCTAACTCTGACGCCCTTATCTCCTTGCCTGCAGTGCGGTAGGACAGCCCTTCCTCTGAGGGCATAAACATGGGGACCTTAAGAACATCTTCTGACAGACAGGAAAACCCGTATGAGCATCATTTTCTGCCCATGGAGGAAATTTGTACCTCGGACTCACTTTTCACGTGGCTTCTACCCTCCTGTGCTCCTGTAGCATTTCCCTGGAGGCTCCAGCCTCCTTCTTGGGTTTCAGGCAGAGCAAAAAGGATGGAGGAACCCTGCCCGGTTTTGAAGGGTCAGGCCAGCCTTCCGTTCCATGTCTGACTGAAAAGGATGTGTCAGATCACATGTGAAGCAGAAGCTCCTGTCCCAGGGTCCTGGGTGTGCCCTTTGTCCTGGGTTCTCCTGCCCGACAATCCCTGTGTCCCAGAGTGTGGCCTGGCCCTCCTGTTTGACTCTGACTCATGCTCCTGCTTCCCAACTATAAGTCAAGAGGTTTTGCCTCCTCCGGTTTGGCCCATAGACAAAACCTCACCCTACCCGCCGAGTCGGCGTGTTCAGGTGTCTCCTGCTAACAGGGTTAGGCATCCCCCCTCAACCACAGTGCGCAGCTCCCATGTTTTTGGCTGCATCTGCCTGACCCTGGCCTGGTTTCTGGTTCTCACCCCTGCTGGAAAGCCCTTTGGTCCCTCAGGACAAGGTGCTCAAGCCTCCCTGTCTTCGTTTTTGAGCTCAGTCAGCTTCACTGGCTCATGAAAGCCGTAGACAGAGCTGAACCAGATAGTTCAGAGGATTTCTTCTTCTTCTTTCTCTTAAGGCTTTTACTTTTATAGGGGGACAGGAGGGATAGACAGACAGGGAGAAAATCTCAAGCAGACTCCCCGCCGAGTACCGAGAGCCCCAGGCAGGGCTCAATCGCAGGGCCCTGAGATCCCCACGGGAGCCAACAGTGAGAGTTGGACACTTCACAGACTGAGCCATCCCAGGTTCCCCAATCTGGGTATTTCTGTCAAAACACCTGGGTTGTGGAAGTTCTGTGGGGTGACAGGGCACCATGGAAGGAAGGACGAGGAATGGAACAGGGGGGCCCTGCAATTGTGGTGATGGGCTAGGAATCCTACCACCCAGGCCCGTTGCCTTCTCATGGTGCTCCTCTCATTCCATTCAAAAGGCAGGAGGCCATGTCCCTGTTATGTCAGGTCGCACAGATGTGGAGGTGCCCCCGCAGCTGTCCTTGATTATCGAGAGAGCCCCAGAAAGAAGGTTAGCAGGAAATTCTCTGGTGTCTCTCTCTCTCTCTCTTTCTCTCTCTTTTATAGCTACTGCCCATGTCAAGGAGAATAGATGTTTCTTTTGATTTCCTATATTGCTGATTGGGGAAATAGGAGCGATAACACTAGAGTTGTAGTCTCCTGAGCTGAGGGAAGAATAAAAGTCATCTAATTCAGCCTGCTCATTTGACAGGAGATAACTGAAGCCTAGGGTGATTTACGCGTCCTGCCAAGGTCACCGCTGCTCAGCGAGGGTGCCCGAGCTCTCGCTCTCCGGGGTTCTTCCCATTTGCTCTGACAGCGTCCACATTGTTTTCTTACATTTTCGCTCATTTCCCACCAGCGGTCCACCTTCTTCTTGTCCCTCTCTACAAATGGCATCACACCCAACTCCTCCATTGTCCAAGTTCAAGCCCTTGACATCTCTGCCCTGTCAGTTACTAGGACTGGAGGATTCTCCCATCTCCAGATCTGGTCTTACCTGTTCCCTTCCTCCATTATCTTTGTCTTCTTTGGATGTGGCACTTCTGTCCACAATGACTCTTTCCCAGAACAGTCCCAGGAGTGATTGCAGTGGGTTTTTCTGACTTTCTGGGGTATTCTGCTCTAAAATCCCATGGCCAGTTCCACGTACCAAATGCATAGCTGTGGATCTACCTTTCCTCTCCGTTGCTTTTTATCTGAGCGACGCTCTGCTACCTTAGTGTTTCTGTTTGGGACCCTGAGTCAGAAAAACCAGTGACTTAATTGTAGTTACACAAAGGCACCTTGTATTGACACAAAGGCTTCTGTGAGGAGAGACAAAGGGAATATTGATGCTTCCTTAAGGATATCTTTTCCTTGTCTCATAGCCTGAACAGTGTACACTTTGACAAGTAAGGTTGCCATTTTTATATATTTGTATTCTATACTTGTATACATTTAATATACACACATACACAAACACAAATGTGTATGAATATATTTGAATCTATTATAGTATGGGCCCTGGAAAGAATGGTGTTGCATCTAAGGGCATGATTTTTTTTTTAGGGGGAAGTTGAAATCTTTTTGTGAGGAATACAATGTAAGGAGTTTTGGGGTGTGATTTCCTTGAATGTTGATTATATTTTTAAAATTATAATCTCATGTTTTTAAGGACCTGGCTTCCGGATTAGGAAGTGGAAAGGAAGGGCTTCTTTGAACTTGATCTCATAAAGCAGAGGAAGCAAACAGTTTACTTTAAAATTGCAAATTCGACAAAGAAGGAAGATTTGGGATCTTACACAATTAGGAATGACATACACTGCTAATTATAGCAATATGTCACTCTGGGTATATTGTGTGGGAACTGATAAAATGTATGTGTTTGAGTCATAGTTCTTATGTTAAACCTATAGCAGGTTTTTAGATCTGCTCTCAAGAGAAATAAAGAAGCCCTGAAAACGAAGCGCTTGGTCTAACATCATGTTCTCGGGGATCCTTGCTCTAGCCATTAGCCTTATAATCTCCCCCAAGATATTCACTGGGTAATCAGTAGAACAGGTATTGTGTCAGCCCCTGTGAATAGAAAGCTCTTTGTGGGGCGCCTGGGTGGCTCAGTGGGTTAAGCCGCTGCCTTCGGCTCAGGTCATGATCTCAGGGTCTTGGGATCGAGTCCCACATCGGGCTCTCTGCTCAGCAGGGAGCCTGCTTCCCTTCCTCTCTCTCTGCCTGCCTCTCCATCTACTTGTGATTTCTCTCTGTCACATAAATAAATAAAATCTTAAAAAAAAAAAAAAAAGAAAGCTCTTTGTGTGTGCATGCGTGCATACATGCATGTGTGTGTGTGTATGAGAGAGAGAGAGAGAGGAAAATTCTACCAGGAAGAATTATTGATCTTGTTAAATATATAAGGTAGTCAAATTAATATGATAATCAGCATGGAAAATCAGCTTCCTCAATGTTCCTGAGGAATGGAAGCGGGAACTCCTAGGAATCTGAATGAGATCTGTATGGGTTGACTGGGATGATCATGAAAACGTTTACTGAGCAAACGATACTTAAATTTTGCCTGTAGAGTCCAAATAATTTATCTTGTTCTTTCTACCTCTACCTATTCCAGGGCCCTGAATCCTGGGTGATTTATAACCATAGACGGTCACCCTGGAGAGGAGCTGGGCCAACTAAGGCTCTGTTAACAGATCCCTTCTAGCTGTAGCATCCCCCCCCCCACGCCCCTTCGGCCACACGTACCCCTGCCCCCACACAGGGTGTCAGCTTTGGTGAGATCCTACACTAATCACCAGCTCTGCTCCCGGCTCCCATGCAGCACTCCGCTATGGCCGTTATTATGTTTCTTAACTGTTATTATTTAGAGTGAGTAATTTAATTCAAGAAAAGATGATCTATATTCTTTTAAGTTTCATTAAGTAGTCATTAGAATGCTTAATCTCATGCAGCTTTTTTTTCCCCCCAGTCGGAAGCACTGCCATTAGTTTAGATAGCACTTATTAAATTTTTAGCCCTGCCAAGCCACACTGGTAACATGAAATATTGAAGTTTTGCTCCTTTGATTCTAGCAGAAAGCCTTATCACAAAGCATATAGTCACCCTGCACTTTGCACACTGGCCTGGGTTTGATTTCACAGAGCCCCGGCTTCGTCTCCTCTTCGTGCGTTCTTGTCATAGATTTCTGCTGCTTTGGTTCTGTGCCAGAGTTTGCATTTCATATGAAGTCTTCATTAACTTCAAAGGTGAGTGGATGTGAGGACAGCAACACTGCCAAGATCACCTGTTTGAAGGGTGGAAGGGACATCAAAAGTGAGTGTTGCAGTGTTTTGAAAGCATTCGCCTGCCTTTTGGGATTGTAAAGTAACTTTGTAATTATGGATTATTTCCGTGCAAATACATTTTTCGGTAACAAGCGCCTGAAAACCTTGACCCGGTAGACCCACCATAAAGCGATCTCCAGTAACCTTGAGGAGTTCTTCAGAGTCCTGCCCAGACAAAGATAAAATCTGTCAAGGTGAATTGAAAGGCATCCAGAAGCCGGGAGTGTGGGGGTCTGTGTTTTCCCCTACAGCAGTTGATGACATTATTTGATATGAAACTCGGGCCAGACAACTGTATTTCTTATCCTCCTTTATGTGGCTGTGATGTCCTTAAACAGAAGAGGAAAAGAACACTGGAGAGATTTTTAGAATTGCCTCAAGTCTCTTTTTCTAAGAGAAAACTGAACCTGTTTGGAGTCCTTAGCTTACATCACTGTGAACAGAGATGCTCCTTCTTATTTTTTGACTTAAAAAAAAAAAAAAAAAAAAGTAATGCTCCCTTTGGCTGATTTGGGAGTTTACAGTTATTTTATTTATTTTAAAAAATACCGTTTTTTCATTCACCTTAGAGTTTACTGGCTAAAGTACTTTATCTTTTTGTATTGTCTTGAGGCTAAGCTTTAATATTTCATTGGTGATAAATTGTAGCAGATGAATAGGAATTGCAAAGGAGATTTTTGCTTTGGAGATTTACAGTGACTGTGCCTGCGCTCACATCTCAAGGAGGACAGCCACACCTGCCCGTTTACCATTGCTGCTTCCTGGAGCTCAGCATGCTGGGGAGGTGCTCTGTGCTCCTGGACTGGGAGCATGGCTTTGATGCTCCTGTAAAAATGTGTGCCTCCCGTTTATATTCCTGATCATCATCACTTCTCCCACTCATAGATATGAGTGTCATTTTGTTAATACTTTCCTCATCGACTTTCCATTGAGAGTCCCAGGTATTCTGTGCCAGAAGGCTGCCACTGTTAGGCGTTAGATGGAACGTGGCTTAAAACACTCCCCGCTCAGAAGGAGGAGAACCTGCATTCTGAGTGGTGATCTGACAACCCATTCCAACGGAAGGAACACTTTGGTATCAGTGATCCGATTTAAGCAATTCAGCCGTCGGGCAATTTCCCTTCCAGGTTTTGAGGATAAGGCAACTTTGTCACCATGATATTGAACAGTTCATCCAGCAGCTCATCACTGGTAAAAACAGAGCCCTGGCTGGCACCCAGGACTGTTTAATTCAGGGCCCGGCTTGTTTTCACCGATCTGAGTCATTTCCTGCAGCACCTGTCACAAACAAGTGTTTCACATAAGAATCCTAGTTAAGTGTTAGGAATATCCGTATGCATATTACAGTAAATAGATCATGCCCTTGAGGAGCCCAGAGTCACACGGAGGGAATGAACATTGCGAGGCAAGTTGAGAAGCGCTATTAAAGTTAGATAATTATATACCCCTTCCTTTGAGTTCATAGGGGAAAACCTGACTGATGTCAGCTGAGAGATTTCCAGGAGGAAAGCTCTTTCCCGCTGGGCTTGAAGGATAAGTAAAGTAGGTAAGAAGCCGCCGAGCTAGGGGACATAGCGCGGGCAGAAGCGTGGCAGCGTGAATGCGTGTGGTTTGTGGTTGAGCTTTGGAAGAAATGGTAACAAGTGAGGCTGTACGGGTGGGATTCAAAATAAATTATAGACTAAAGCTGAGTTTCCGGTGTTCCACCTTGTTTGGTAGTTGAAATGTCCTTACATTTTAAATAAAGCCAAGTTCATTGTGCAACAATGTGCCTATGACAGTAGTTTAAAAAAAAAACAAAAACCCAACTTTTAGAATAAGACGGTCTTAGAAAATTATTAGTGTATTTGAGGATTAACTCTGTCTCTCAGGGTATTTAGATAGGTCGTGCACATAGAGGCTCAGGGAAGACTTGATTTGCCACAAGAAATGCGCTGTAAACGTGGGTGCGTGCGTATATGTATGTTCCGTCTCGCCTTGCCTTATGTCCCTCTCCTTCTTCCCCGTTTACGTTGGAAGGAGTCTCTATCTTTCAAGTCCACACCAACGAGTCAACCCTCTAAACGTGCCTTCTGTTGTTAATGTCTGTTTATTTGGTGGAACTTTGCTTCCAAATGTGTCGGCTTTGTTGCCCTCAACACTTTTGGCAGCTAATAATAATGCCAGACTCTTAATCAAAGTTACAGATGGTGGCACTTGCACAAACCCAAACTGGGGTGGAAGAGAAGACAGAAGGGGGCAGTTGACCCACATTTAGGGATTGTGCTAATTAATTAGCTGGCGGAGTTACGTTTATTTTATTCTCAGTGTTCAGTTTGACAGGCTGAGTGGAGATTTTTGCCCTCCCTCCCCCCACCCCCCGAAAAAGAAGGTTTATCTACCTACTGTTACGTGTAGCCCTGGAGATCGATAGAGGTAAAGGTTTACATTTTGGGAGCTGTGAGTTTACAGCCATCTGACAGCAGCATGGGAATGTTCGGGACGCTGGAAGGCATGGGACTTCGCTTCGGAATTGGCATGAAAGGGTGGTAAATGACATTGGAGCTTTGGGGAACAGGCATTGCAGTGGAGGTGGTGAGAATTATCTTGAGCCTCCAAGCCACCTGTTGAAAGTGTAGCCCAAATGGTATTCTGGGAATACCAAGGTGAAGTCAAAGGAGCTTTGGCAAGAAGCCATTGCTTGAAGCACACTGCTTCCTTAGTGAAATTCCCTTGGTGTGGCTAGTACTGTGACGTCATAGAGATTCAGATAGGAAGGGTCTCTTCGATGTCCTCCACCCCTTCCCTCTCCACCAGGCTGGGAATTGTTCCTTACAGTTGAGTCTCTAGTTCTCTGTCTAGTCCACTTCTAACTGACGCCAGTGATAAGGTATTGATCCTTCCCAGTGGTGAATTTCTTTTGATTTGTTCAGGCTGTCATTCTGCACACAGACTCTTGTAGGTCCTCGTTAAGATTCTTGCACTAGCTGAAACCTGCATGCCACCAATTTTTCAATGGGATGGTTACTCTATTAGAGAAGGTCACACTCGCGTGGCTTTGTGTCCACATCCTTCTGCCTTCCTCTTCTCAACAAAGACGGCCGTAGAGGCACCCTCTTCAGAGCTGTGTGGATTATTTAGCCAACAAAAAGGGGAATTGCTTTGTAGCTGAACGTTTCCTGGTTCACAGTCATTTCCGACACGTCTAACCCTACGCAGGTGACGGTTCTGTATCTGGTGGTGGTAGACTGCCTTCCCTTTCACTTCTGACTGTGATCCAGTGTTCTGGGTAATTATTTGTCAATTCAGTTCGCAGGCGTGTCTCGTGGCATGGAACAATTATTGTATTACTCAGAATAATAAAGGAGGTTATTCTCTATTTGAAATGTCAAACTTCATGCCTCATTTGATTTTTTTTTTTTTTTACTTCTTTCCCCCAGTTTCTCTTTCTTTAGTAAACATTTCTGGGGTGAAGAAGAACCATTAAGTCAGCTCTCCTTATTTTCAAACCACGTAACCCAAACTCTGTAAGAGCACCATGTGCTCGACTTTATAGATGGACTTTTCAATCAGGAACTATTAAAGTTATTAGTGAAGAGTAGAAATACGATACATCTTTCTTTAAAGGGACACACACACACTCACGTACACGCACGCACATGGATGGTTAGCAATTTACATAAGGAAATCACTCAGCCCCGGGTCCTATAAATCAATTGCTTCCCTTTTTAACAACGGCACCTCATTGTTTTCTAACTGAAACATTGAGTGATTTCTTCTGTTAATTATTTTTTTGTAAAAGGAGACTCAGTGCTGTGAACGGGAAATGCACAAAAAGCCCGAGGAGAGAAAAAAATGTCTAGGTTTTAATTTTAGAAGAGCTATTGCTGTATTGTTAACCAAACTCCAGCTGCAGCAGGTGCACTGGATCTCTGACTTATGAAAAATTGTTTGGATTCCCCCCATTTATCTTGTTTGAGCAGTAAAGAAAATATAATTGAAGAAATGGCATTGAAGAGTATCTGGGGTTATTTGTTATCAAAAGTGGCATGCAGGAGGCTTTCCACATTAAATGCAAACTCAAGAAGTGGCTAGATCTGTGACTATGGGAAGGGACAATTTAAGTTTACCTTTTTTTGAAAGCTCTGGTAGAAAATGATATACACGGGGCTTCCTTTTTTTTTTTTTTTTTTCTTTCTTTAAAACCGGGACTCTCTTCTGAAGGTGATAATGAGGGGGAGTCCAAGATTGAAAATGAAAAGTGACTTAGGAAATGTGATGAATGTAATTTACAAATGAAGGATGGTGAGAAAGAATCTACCTGCCCCTCCCCCGCCCCCCTCCCATAGTGACAGCATGGATCAGACACACACTGATGTATGGTGTGGAGTTCTTTAACACTGAAGAAATGAGAGGTAGCAAGAGACTAACAGGATTGGGGGCACCTGAGTGGCTCAGTTGGTTAAGCGCCCAACTCTTGATTTTTGGCTCAGGTCATGATCTCAGGGTTGTGAGATCCAGCCCCACAGTGACCTCCCTGCTGGCCCATGGAGTCTTCTCTAGATTCTCTCTCTCTCCCTCTCCCCCTGCCTCTCCCTACCCCACAGCTCGCTCGCTCTCTCTCTCAAAAAAAAAAAAAAAAAAATACAAACAGGATTGGGATCCAATATGAAGATCCTTGAGCTGGCTCTCTGTATTTGAATCCTAGCTAGGCCACTTGATGCCCGAGCCACCATGAACCATTTCCTTAACCTTTTTGGTCTTCAGTGTCTTCTTGAAGACATCATCATAGGGATGATATAGGAATCATTGTGTTACCCACCTGAACAGATTTTATGAGTACGTATGTTTAGAGATGGTGCCTGGGACCTAGTAAGCATGGAGTAAAGTTATCTATTATTTTAATTATGACTAACAATAAAAATAATTTTGGAAGAGGTGAGCTAAGGTGTTTTGATAACGTGTGAATGAATGCTGCCTGGTTCATTTCTGAAAGCAGCCTTTGATGGGATAAACAGTTAAGAAGAGAAATAATACCAGATTTCTAACGGAGCGTACACAAATCGATGAGGAAAGGATCAAAAATGGGTAAAGAGTTATACTGGAGAGGTATTTCCTTAAGTCCTATTCAGGGATCGGCTTTTTATTAAGAAGGAAGATCCGAAAACAGATGCTAATTCAGAGCCCTAAAGTTTTTAAATATTTTAAAAATTTATTTATTTTTTATTTTATTTATTTATTTACTGTGGTTTGGGGAGGAAAAGAGGGAGAGGGAAAGAGAGAATCCCAAGTAGACTCCTCCCCTGCTGTGGGCCTCAATCTCACGACTTTGAGGTCATAACCTGAGCGAAATCAAGAGTCGAACGCTCAGCCGACTGAGCCACCCAGGCGCTCCCAAATCCAGAGTGCTTTACACTGCCTTCTCTTCCCTGTGTTACAGAACACGGAATGTTCACTCCACCACACTTCGAGCGCATTCAGCGTGTTCTTACGAAGGTGGTGTGGTGCCTTGTTTCCACAGCATCACGGATTTAAGTCCAAACCTTCTACGGTATCATAAAACTAACCAAAATAAACGGGTTTACAGTCTGAGAGATCAGTGGCGGATGTGTGGCATGACGGTAGTTTTTCAGTGAGGATTAGGACTCTTGCCAATCTACAGGCATGTTTTCAGTCCGCGCGCTTAACTGCAAACATTCGGTGCAATCCCCATGCTTCAGGCTATAGATATAAACAAGTATGAAACAAGTATGAAAGATAGTTCAGTTCTCAAAATTCCATGGTATTTTCCTAAACGGCTGTTCTATTGAGAGTTACTGTTGTGTTCCAGAATGTATTTGAATTAAGGATCTTTTGAGGTAGAATCTGAACATTGATAAAGAAGTCAACATTTAGAAATGAAAAAAAAATTATATATATATATATATATATAATTCATGTATATGAACATTTCTAAGATTAGTAAAATTAGCAAGTTTTTTTCTCCCCCAAAACACTTCAGAGTCTCTTGGAGTGAATGGAGTAGTTTCTTTCCCTGAATCCATTCAGAGTTTGTTGTGTTGCTTTTTAAAATGTAACTTTCCTATACTTCAGAGTTGACAAATAGACTGAGGAATGTTTGGGAGGGTGTGTGTGTGTGTAGTTCGTTCTTAACTGGGTGGAAAGAAGATTCTTTAAACTTTGACCTGTGGTCATGATCCCAGGGTCCTGGGATCGAGTCCCGCATCAGGCTCTCTGCTCAGCAGGGAGCCTGCTTCCCCCTCTCTCTCTGCCTGCCTCTCTGCCTACTTGTGATCTCTGTCTGTCAAATAAATAAATGAAATCTTTTACCAAAAAAATAAATAAAAAATAAAAACCTTGACTTGTGGTTTTCAACACTATCTTTACTTCACAACCACCTGTGTCCAATTTTCTTTAAAAATACAGACGCTTAGAGTCGATTTCTGGAGATTCTGACTTTGTAGGTCATATTTCACCCTAGTGTCTAATAGACAGCTAAGGTTGAGAAGACCTGCCTTTTTATTTTTTTTGAACTTTTATTTTTATTTATTTATTTTTTAATTTTTTATTTTTTATAAACATATATTTTTATCCCCAGGGGTACAGGTCTGTGAATCACCAGGTTTACACACTTCACAGCACTCACCAAAGCACATGCCCTCCCCAATGTCCATAATCCCACCCCCTTTTCCCAAACCCCCTCCCCCCAGCAACCCTCAGTTTGTTTTGTGAGATTAAGAGTCACTTATGGTTTGTCTCCCTCCCAATTCCATCTTGTTTCATTTATTCTTCTCCCACCCACTTAAGCCCCCATGTTGCATCACCACTTCCTCATATCAGGAAGATCATATGATAGTTGTCTTTCTCTGCTTGACTTATTTCGCTAAGCATGATACACTCTAGTTCCATCCATGTTGTCGCAAATGGCAAGATTTCATTTCTTTTGATGCCTTTTTTTAAAAATTTAAATTCAGTTTAATGAACATATAGTGTATTATTAGTTTCAGAGGCAGAATTTAGTGATTCATCAGTTGCATGTAACACTCAGTGCTCATTCCATCGAGTGTCCGCCTTCATGCCCATCACCCAGTTACCCCATCCCCCCACCCAGCTCCCCTCCAGTGACCCTCAGTGTGTTTCCTATAGTTAAGGGTCTCTTATGGTTTTTCTCCACCTCTGATTTCATCTTATTTTATTTTTCTTTCTCTTCCCCTATGTTTATCTGTTTTATTTCTTAAATTGCACGTATGAGTGAAAATTGGCTTTCCCTGATTGACTATTTCGCTTAGCATAATACCCTAAGTTCCATCCATATCATTGCAAATGGTAAGATTTCATTCTTTTTTGATGGATGAGTAATATTCCGTATATATGTATATATATGGAATATATATTTTATATATTATACACACACACACTTACCACTTCTTTATCCATTTATCTGTTGATGGACATCTGGCTCTTTCCATACTTTGGCTATTGCAGACATTGCTACTATAAACACTGGGGTGCATGTGCCCCTTCCAATAACTCTGTTTGTATCCTTTGTATAAATACCTAGTAGTGCAGTTGTAGGTCAGAGTAGGGTAGCTCTATTTTTAAGTTTTTGAGGAGCCTCCATAGTGTTTTCCTGATTGACTACACCAGTTTGCATTCCCACCAGTGGTGTAAGAGGGTTCTCCTTTGCCCACATCCTTGCCAACATCTGTCCTTTCCTGAGTCGTTCATTTTAGCCATTCTCACGGTTTCGATTTGTATTTCCCTGAAGTTGAGTGATGTTGAGCAAGTTTTCATGTGTCTTTTGGCCATTCGTATGTCCTCTTTGCAGAAATGTCTGTTCATGTCTTCTGCCCATTTCTTGACTGGATTTGTTGTTTCTTGGGTGTTGAGTTTGGTGATTCTCTTTTTTTTTTTTTTTAAGATTTTATTTATTTACTTCACAGACAGAGAGTGAGCATGGGCAGGGGGAGGGGCAGAGAGAGAGAGAGATAGAGGGAGAAACACACTCTCCACTGAGCAAGGAGCCTGATGGAGGGCTGGATCCCAGGACTCTGGGATCATGACCTGAGTTGAAGGCAGATGCTTAACCAACTGAGCCACCCAGGTGCCCCTCTTAAATGCATTTGGAGTCTGTTTTGTATATGGGTTAAGAAAGTGGTTTAGGGGCGCCTGGGTGGCTCGGTGGGTTGGGCCGCTGCCTTCGGCTCGGGTCGTGGTCTCGGGGTCCTGGGATCGAGTCCCGCGTCGGGCTATCTGCTCAGCGGGGAGCCTGCTTCCTCCTCTCTCTCTCTCTGCCTGCCTCTCTGCCTACTTGTGGTCTCTCTCTGTCAAATAAATAAATAAAATCTTTAAAAAAAAAAAGAAAGTGGTTTAGTTTGGTAATTCTTTATAGATCTTGGATACTAGCCCTTTATCTGGTAAGACATTTGCACATATCTTCTATTATGTAGGTTGCCTTTTAGTTTTATCACCTGTTTCCTTGGCTGTGCAAAAGCTTTTTTCCTGATGAAGTCCCAGTAGTTCATTTTTGTCTTTGTCTCCCTTGCCTTTGGAGATACGTATATCTGGCAAGAGGTTGCTGCGACTGAGGTTGCAGAGAGGTTGCTGCCCGTTTTCTCTTCTAGGATTTTGATGGATCCCTGTCCCTCATTTAGGTCTTTCATCCACTTTTATTTAAGATTTTATTTATTTCTTTGAGGGAAAGATTGAATGAGAGAGAGAGAGAGAGAGTGAGCATAAGTGGTGGGAAGGGCAAATAGGCAGACTCCCCTGCTGAGCAGGGAGCTGGATGTGGGGCTCAATCCCAGGACCCTGGGATCATGACCTGAGCCAAAGGCAGACACTTAACTGACGGAGCCACACAGGTGCTCCTCTTAAATCCATTTGGAGTCTGTTTTGTGTATGGGGTAAGAAAGTGGTCCAGTTTCATTCTTCTGCTTGTGGCTGTCCAATTTTCCCAGCGCCATTTGTTGAAGAGACTGTCTTTTTTCCATTGGACATTCTTTCCTGCTTTGTTAAAGATTAATTGACCGTAGAGTTGAGGGTCCATTTCTGGCTTCTCTATTTTGTTCCATTGGTCTCTGTGTCTGTTTTGCGCCAGTACCATACTGTCTTGATGATTACAGCTTTGTAATAGAGCTTGAAGTCCAGAATTGTGATGTCTCCAGCTTTCGTTTTCTTTTTCAACATTCCTTTGGCTATTCAGGGTCTTTTCTGGTTCCATTCAAACTTTAGGATTGTTTGTTCCAGCTCTATGAAAAATGTTGTTGGTATATTGATAGAGATTGCATTGAATGTGTAGATTGTGTTGGGTAGCTTAGACATTTCCACAATATTTGTTCTTCCAATCCATAAGCATGGAATGTTTTTCCATTTCTTTGTGTCTTCCTCAATTTATTTTGTATGTGTTCTAGAGCTTTCAGAGTGCAGATCCTTTATCCCATTGTTTAGGTTTATTCCTAGGTATATTATGGGTTTTGGTACAATTGTAAATGGGGTCAATTCCTTGATTTCTCTTTCTTCTTCATCATTGTTAGTGTATAGAAATGCAAATGACTTTTGTGCACTGACTTTATATCCTGTGACTTTACAGAATTCCTGTATCACTTCTAGCTATTTTTTGGTGGAGTCTTTCAGGTTTTCTACATAGAATATCATGTCATCTGTAAAGAGTGGAAGTTTAACATCTTCTTTGCCCATTTGGATGTCTTTTATTTCTTTTTGTTGTCTCATTGCTGAGGCTAGGATAGAAGCACTGCTTTATTCTTAACTCCTGGTACCGGCTTTCTCAAGCTACAAGAGAAAAAAATCTAGGTCATTTCTCTCAAATTTTAATGGCCATGCAAATCACTTGGACATTTTGCCCAAATGGGGTAGGGCTGGGGCTTTTCATTTCTGAGAAGTTGGGCGTGATACAGATGTCCTAGGTTTTCAGCCCACACCTTGAGTAGTAAAGAACTAGATCACGATCTACACTTTAAAAAACAATACTGTACCGTGACTCTAATTATGACAATCCCAAATCCCTTGTTCTTCCCCTTCCTGTTTTATAACAATGGAAAAGAATATTATGACTTTCTAAATAACTTGCCCTTTCTTTCTTTACATGATTAAACGTATATTACCAAGCCTGAAAATGACTTTGCAGTATAGAAAGGATTTTGCAACCACGGTTCACCTCCTTAATGGAATTCTAGAAGTTAATGTTCTGACTGATAAAAAAGTCAGTCTTTTGGGGCAGTATATAGAAGTAATGAGAAGTTAAAAGGAAATGAGAAAGAATATGTACATGGATATCCAGATACAGTTATAGCTACATAATTATAATCATCATTGGCTATTAAGAGAAAATACCTCCTGGTTATTCCTACCTGTTAAGAGCATTAAATTAAAATAGGTTTGAAACTCTCTGCATACACAGTAAATTTTCAGTAAATAGTAGTTATGGCCATCATTCTTGTTGTTAACATTATCATCACTGGTGGCAATGCTCCTTTTTCATAAGGTCCTTTTAAGAGAACTCCCTCAGCATTGGTTACAATATAAGAAGAATAAGAATAATTCTGAAGAGAAAAATTCTGAGAATCAAAATCTTTAAGAAGTAGGATAAAACCAAAATATAACAACTTGAGGAAAAAAAGAGCAAAAATTCTTTTTTTGTTAAGTAAACATCCTCAAGAAATATTTTTCCTGTTCATTGATAATACTCTGGCATGTCATTAATCCGGGCAAAGTCTCTCTAAATTTACTGATGCATGTGTTCCATTTTCAAATAACTCATTAGTTCCCCTTTATGGATTAAATGTTCATGTTCACTAGTAAACACCCAGTTCCAAGAGAGGGATGTAATTTGGATGTAATGGATTAGAACTCTTCTTCATTGTCACTGGAACTGGTTAAACCAATGCACCAGCCTACTCTCTTGATTGTTCTGAGAGAGTTAAAAAACAATAAGAACCAGAACAAAAGCTCAATTCCACATGCCAAAAGGCAGTTGCTTTTAGTGATAATGTTGGAATGCTTTAAGGCATTCAATGAGCCTTTCTGTTTTGTGTGAGGTTGGAGCTTGTGGCAGCTGAGTCACTGACCTTTCATCTGTGACTGGACAACAGGGCATGAGCTGGTGGTTGGTTGGGGGGCGGGAGATGAAAGCTGGATGTCCGGTGCCCTAGGCATAGGTGGAACAGCCTTTTTGAAGAAACTGTGACTGGACTGATTCTGTTGAGGTGAGATATTTGGTCCATCTTCATGTTATGGAATACGTAGTTATGGAGTGAGGGAAAAGCCACCCTGTTTGCTTTCCCTAGTTAGATGAGTAGACCTCTTTCTTTCCGTCATTGCTCCTCAGCTCCAGATGGAATTCCTCAGTTCTGTGTAACATGAGCCAAGCTAATTAGCTGTTGGAGACGGACTTAGCCCATCTCCATGTAAAATTTCGATGACATGTAAAGTTTGGGTATAGCATTTAAAAAAAGAAACACAAACAAGTGAAGAAATGTGGTCTTCAATGTACATTTTCATTTCTATCATTCTGTTGTGACATCTCAGTCAAAAGTGTACTTTGGATCTGTATGCCTTGCCTTTATAGTTATGCAAAGAAATTTTCAGTTGTGCCAATGGAAGAAATGTCCTGTGTTGTGTGCGACTTCCCCTCAAATAGGAAGCACAATTGATGAAGCATAAGTTTGGTAGACTTATTGCAGTAAGGAAGAATATCAACTTGAGGAGTCGTAGGAGTCTTACAAAAGGAGAAAAATGAGGGGAGCTGTTCATGAGGTAAAAAGTCTAGGGTGGGTGAGTTTGAGGCAGGTCTTGCAAGTCAAGAGCTGGTTAGGATTGCAGAGTTCTTTGTGTAAAAACTGGTCTGGAGGGTACAGTGAGATCAGTATCTCAGGCCAGCTGTTAATCCTGTCAATAAGTCACCTGTTTTACCTGGTTTATGGTCTTTTGCTTCCAGAGACAAACCAACCAACCAACCAAGTATTTCCTTCTGCCTGATTCTGGTATTTCTTGTCACAGGGACTGGAGTGTGTGATAGTTTCAGTTCTCAAACATCATGATAAGAAATAGGAGGTATTAGTGTCCCCTTGCTCTCATAAGTTACCACACAATCTTAGCAGCTTAAAACAACATGTGTGCTAGTTTACTGTTCTGGAGGTAAGAATGCCGACATGGGTTTCACCGGACTCCTTTCATGGTATTGGTAGAGTTAGATTCATTTCTAGATGTTTTCCAGGGAGACTCTGTTTCTTGAACTTCTCAGCCTCCATAGGTTGCCCAGACCCCTTAGCTAGTGGCCCCTTTCTCCCGTCTTCAAAGCCAGCAAATTTGCATCTGTCTGACCCTCCTTAGTTACGTGGTCATCTTCCACTTTTAAGGACCCTTATGGTTGCATTGGACCTATTTGGATGACCCAAGGTACCCTCTCCACTGCAAAGTCACATCTTCAAAGTCTCTTTTGCCATGTAAGAGAGCATATTTACAGGTTCTGGAGATTAGGATGGGGACATCTTGAGGAGTGGGGAGGTTGCAATGTTTGGCCTATTGCATGGATGATAGATTACCCCAGAAATTGGGAAAACATTATCCTCTTGCAAGCTTTGGCTACCAAAATGACTTCATGCTACAGATAATTCTTTGATAATGCTTAGAGCATTTATTTATATTTATAAAAAGCAAGAATTGTAGAGCTTCTTCTTGTAGTCAGATGGATGTCAATGAGATCTATCTGATAACATTCATATATTCTGTGCTTTTAAAAAAATCTTTTCTATGGTGTTTTTTTAGAGGAAACTGCCATTCTGTTCTTGGTTTGCTCATTCGCCCCAGGAGAACATGGGATACCTACTTCAGATGATTATGCAAATATAGCTAAATATCTGAATACCTATTCCTACATTTTATTCTCTGTAATCCAGTGACTCCCTTGATACAGTACTATTTCAAATTATCTTCAGTGAGAAATGACTTGCATTTAGCTTTTTATATCACACCATCATCTAGATCATTCTCAGTATCATTTTACATAAAGTAGGAACCTTCCTTTCTTTAAGACACAGTACAGATAGTATTCCCCAAATTACAGACATCAACAGCCAAGATTTTGCCTCATTTGAATGGCAACAGTGGTACCCATAGATTTGAGTGCCTTACTTTTGTTACTAAAAATGAAAAGCACAGGGAAGACTCTTTTTTTCTTTTCCCCTTTGAGTTACCATAAAGTCTTTCAGCCATGGAAGGTATACCCATTAAGCTTCAAGCTGTCTCATGACTACCTTGTGACACCTACGTGAAGCATGTTTTAAGGAAAGGGGAAAGAACTAGCTTTGTTAAACTGTCAAAATTGGCCTTTTTAAAAAAGATTTATTTATTTTGAGAGAGAGAAGGGGAGAGAAAGCAAGCAGGAAGGAGGGGCAAAGGGAGAGGGAGAAAGAGAATCTCAAGCAGGCTTCCTGCTGAGCACGGAGCCAAATGTGGGCCTCAATTTCAGGACCCTGAGATCATAACCTGAGCTGAAACTAATAGTTGGGTGCTTAACCAGCGGAGCCACCCAGGTACCCCTGTCCCCGCCCCCCTCTTGTTCATGGTTGTTTGAAATGAGATCGGAATAACACATTGTGGAGCTTAAACCAAGATAAAATCTCAGTTTTAAACTTGTGTGTGACTAAGTGAAACATGGGCATAAGTATAGAGACGGTATAGGAATTCCTTTCTGTCCCTCTTCTTCCTCCTCTTTTTCCCTTTCCCCTTCTCTTCTTCCTTTCTTCTCTCTTTCGTTTTTTCCCCCCTCTCTCTTTGGTTTCCTGCCCTAGGACTTGAAATGACATCTATTTTAAGCACGCTACCTGACCATTCTGTCCTGGACCCAACAAGGTTTGTGTTCCTTATAAGCAGAAGTAGTTCCTTATAAGCAGAAGAGAATTGCATGCCTAAGAGGATTTGTTATGTGATTCACCACATGATGAAAAGTTGGAAATTACCTAAATGCCTATCAAATAGAGTTAAGTTAAATAATTCAGGAAAGCAGTGCATTGTTAGTGAATATTTACTGACCTGGAAAGTCGCAGGCAGTAGAATCCCATTTGTGGCATATTTGCAATGTTTCTTTATCTGAGAAATAGTTGCAGAGGGATGAAAATATAGAGACTGTGTGCACCAATGATGTGTGCACTTTTGTGTGTATTCATTTTATTTTAATACTATTAAAATGATGTATCTATATTTATCCTGAGATAGAAACATGTGGAAGGCTATATTAATAACTTAACAGGATTAGAGTCGTGCTGGGGCTTTTACTTCCTGCTTCATGCATATCTGGAGAACTTGAAATTTATGATCAGCATTTATATTTACTGTCTAAAGAAAGAAAAATGAAGAAGACTGGTGAATTTATGTTATGTAACACAGTTTAGTAACACGGTTTAAGCAAATGAAAAAGGAAAAACTTTAAGATACTACTAACTACAAAAAAAAATGAGGCAAGACAATGCCAGCTTCTGTGTCTTCCAAATAATGTGAAAATTAAGAAAATAGGATAAGTTGAGGCACCTTGGTGGCTCAGTTAAACGTCTGCCTTCAGCTCAGGTCATGATCTCAGGGTCCTGGGATGGAGCCCCGCATTGAGCTCCCTGCTCAGAGGGGCATCTGCTTGGGATTCTCTCCCTCTGACCTTCCCCTACTTGCACATGCACTCTCTCTCTCTTTCTCAAATAAATTGAGAAGAAATAATAATTTAAAAAACGAATATAAGATAAGAGTGTCTATGTATATATGAAGAGGTATTATTTCTCATAGTGCGAAATCTGGTCATTACAATTGTCAGGTCACGTTAGTAATGAGAAAGGCAGAAGGGCCAATTTTTAGATCAAGGGTAATGTAAATTGGGCTTCATACTCTTTTCTTAATCTCCAGAATCTAGCAGAGAACCTGGTACTTGTCAGCAAATGCGTTTGTGGATTGAATAAATGGATAGAGCAGTGGGAATACCTTAGCCTACCTTACCTTTCTTTGGCAAATAGTTACTTGTTTTCCCTTTGCAGTGCCTTCAGTACTGATGTGTAAAAAATCAAAAACAGAAACAAGGACACCCCTTCTCCCAATTCCAAAACCATAGAGCTACTCTTTTTTCTTTGTGGCACTTGTGGGAAATTATATGGACAATGTGTATTGAGTGCTTTGGGAGTGTCAGGTCACAAGGGAGATCTTTTATTCCAAACAGTAGTGGGCCAATGCTAGAATCTTCAAAAGCAAGGACTCCCCCCTATGTTTATTACTTTCCAGAAATATCTAGCACTATAATTTGAACATTGGACAGTTGATAAAGCTACTTAATTATAAAACTGAATAGGTAAATACTGTTTTCCCCTAAACACGTGGCTAGGAAAATAGAGGGCCTAACCAGATAAGGTCTTTGCACATCTGATCGAGTAAAAAGCAACGCTCGTCTGAGCAGCCTTCTCAGCTTCATTTAAAAGAAGCAAAAAGAGAAAGCTAGCCAGAAGAGACTGTGGGATAGAGTTAATGTTATAATTATCCTAACGTTTATTTGGATTCTTTTTTGCCTGTATTGCTAGAATTGTTATTTTGTATTTATAGAAGTTTTTCCTCTTAAGAACTTATTTTTCGATGTAATACTAGGGAGTAAATCATTTCAAATGCTTGGAGAAGTCATGGATAATCACCATACCAGCACCAAACCTGCTCAGAATTCACATCCCTGTGTTTAGTGCCAGTCCCCTTCCGTCCAGAATAGGTAGGCAATGGCTAATTCTGTATTTTCACAAGATAAGAAAGCACCTCTTTTTCGGGGGGCGGGGGAATCCACAGGCATTTCCTCAGCCCCTGACCTTATTTTTCTCAGACATCAGCAGGCCCCTGTCTCCCCTCTGTCACAGTCCCCAAGTGCTCTGTGTGGCCCACAGGTGCAGAATTTAAACTCAATTCTTCAGCACAGTGGAGAGGCCAGGCACTGGGATACTAGAAGATTTATCCTGAATGTCATGAAAATACTGTTATCAGTAATTCCTTTTCTTGGTAGGGTGACTTTATCTCCCTGAAGAGAGGAAGGAAAAGCCCCAGAGCTTGAGCTGTGGGAATCCCAGGCTGGGGTGCATTTAGCATTTAGCATTTAGTATTTATTAGATGAAGTAGTTCCAGAAGTCCTGTCTCTGAGGTATTTATCGATCCTACATTGTCCACTCTTCCTTCTTTATCTTCTGAAAATCTCCATTTTGGGATTTGATTATTGTGTCCGAGGTCTCCAAGGTCACGCTGGGGTTGGGTGGTTCACTAAGAGAACTCAGGGCCATGGTGTTTTAAAGCCAAAGGTACAAAGTGAAAATCACTGAGGGAAAAGGTTCACAGGGCAAAATCCAAGAAAGTTTAAGTCATGAGAGACTGTGGACTCTGAGAAACAAAGTGAGGGTTTTGGAGGGGGATGAGGTGGGGGGTTGGGTGAGCCTGGTGGTGGGGATTAAGGAGGGCACAGATTGCATGGAGCTCTTGGTGTGGTGCATAAACAATGAATTTTGGAACACTGAAAAAATTAAATTAAAAAAAAAAAAAAAAGAAAGAAAGAATCAGGGATCCAAGAGACCTTTCTCAATGAAGTCACACACAGGAGGGACATTGTCCCTCCAGAACCAAATTGCCACAATACATGTGAGGTGCTGCCAGTCCGATCAGGGAATCTCATTAGGGACTCTGCTCAGGGTTTTGGTTGGGGCTGGTAAGGTAGCCACCGTCTGCCTGGCATGAACCAAGACTCCTACAAGGAAAGCAGATGTTCCATTCCATGATGTTCATATAAGAAGGTTGGTCATGAGGCACCGTTCTTACCAGTTCTGGCAATGGTGAGAGCCCTCGGAAATCCAAGTTCACAGAGGCCAGTTAAAGATCGACTTTGTAAACAGGCCCTTGAAAAGATAGCCATCTGGCCTGCTGGGTTGTTCCTTTTCTGCACAATCTGTATATTAATCTATAATCTTCTCAACTTCTTTACCTGACCTTTTGAAACTTTATATAGAGTAAGCTCTTGTTGAAAACTCTGATTACATCTAACTTTAAAAAAAATTTTGGCGGAACACTTAGTAGGTGCTTTACTTTCCTTCTCCCCCATGCCAACGCACAGTCCTCTGCCACATTCCATGTCCTCTGTGCCTAAAATAGATCCAGAGACCACCCACTTTCTTTCTTTTGCCCTATCCTAGTTCAGGACACTCGTCTCTTGAAGACACTGTCGCAGGGGCCACCAAGCTGGCTTCCACGTCCCACAAAGCCACTGAAACTGTTTCTTAACATTACTCCCTTCCTTAAAGCCCTTCTGGGAGCTCCCACTGTTCTTAAGATGAATTGCCAAGTCTGTGACATCAGCTTGCTCTGACTCATCCAGCCCATCTAGGACCATTCATTCTCTCTCCTATTTTGCAGCGACACTGGCCTTCCCTGCTATCTTCAAATGCCCCAGTCTCTCTCCATCCTTAGGAGTCACACAAGCTCATTCAAAGACCTGGAAGGCTAGTTTTCTTTCTTATTAAAGGCTAAAACCTGCCATTTACAGCTTACTTTAAAGTAGCACAACCATGTAATTTATCATCCAAACCAGGATACTGTTTAGAGTAAAAGGGAATGTTATTTGTAATTCTTCCAGGTCAACAGGTACAACCTTGGAAATGTCGTCATCCTAGTAATCGGTCTCTCCCTTGGAGGACCTTTCTTGCCCCCGTCCTTCTAAATTGGAGGACTGTCTGCCTCTCTGTAACAACCTGTCATTTTCCTTTACACCACTCATGTCATAATCATTATGTACCAATTTATGTGATGGTTTGTTTAACATCTTTTATCTCCACTATGCTATGAAGCTTCACAAGTTCATGAGCATTACAGCCAGCAACCAGTAGTGGTGCCAGGAGGCATTTTATAAATAGACCCTCAATTCACAATTAGGTAATGGCTGTGCTCCCAAACAGGCATTTTTCTTTTTCTTTCTTTCTTACTTATTTACTTTTATCTGTCTTGTCTTCATTCCTCCTGCTTTGATTTTTCTCACACTGAACTTGTATTTGGGGAATCTATTCATTAACTTCTCAGATCTTTCTTTTTTCTTTTCTTTTTTAAAAGATTTTACATATTTATTTGACAGAGATCACAGGTAGGCAAAGAGGCTGGCAGAGAGAGGAGGGGAAGCAGGTTCCCCACTGAGCAGAGAGCCCAAGCTCAGAGACCTGAGCCAAAGGCAGAGGCCCAACCCACTGAGCCATCCAGGTGCCTCAACTTCTTGGATTTTTCTTCTTGTATTTGTCTTACTGAGTGTGTGAAAGGATTAATTTGGTTAGGTGTTGACGTGTCACCTCTGCAAAAACTGGTTTGCTAGTGATTTGTGTGCATTTTATTTTATTTATTTTTTAATTTAATTTAATTTTATTTTATTTCAGTGTTCCAAAATAGATTTGTGTGGATTTTAAATGGGCATGCTTCAAAATTTATTTCATTCATTTTTTTTTTAAACAGAAACACTATTCAATTAAAAAAAATGGTTCTCTTTATATCAATTAATTCATCTCACCCTTATAGGTGTGGATTTGCTCTGATCTCCTGGAGCCGGTCAAGCACAAAATTGGTTTCTATGAACAAAGCAGTGTACTCAAATGCTAGGAAGACTCTGGCATTTCCCAGCCTTTTAGGTGGTGATCCAGGCACTGCTTTCTTCTTTTTTTTCAACGGTCTAAACAGGTCATATAGGTGTACTGTTGTGGGTAGAATTAAAGATTTGGTGCAACTGCTGTCATCCTGCTAGTTTAATTCCTTATTCTCTAGAGTGAGAGCTTTTATTTTGTTTCAGATTCAACCCAAAGCAAAGGGTTTATCAATTTTCAAGCCACGTATTTTCCACTATCTTTGGAAATTTGTTTATACACTGATTTATACATCTGGGCATCACAAATTTCCATGCATATATATGTCAAAAGTTAGTATACTTAGCATCTGTGTCTCTTTAAGGGATAAGAAAAAATTGAGAATTAGAACGGAGACTGCTTTAATTACAGAATAAAAGCTTTTCATTGATCTTAATTCAATAAAACAGTTTAAATTTTAATTGTGAAAGCTGGCTCTGGACACAGTTGACTGCCTACTCAGTAGGGTTCCTCTTTGCCAGCAGAGCTGTCTTCTACTATAGGGCTAAAAGATATAATACTCACTTCTGAAGCCCCAGCATCCAGGAAGTACACAAATGGCACATTTAGACCAGAGGAGAAGACTGACAGTAGGGAATAGGGTTGAGTGTCGTCAGCCTGGAAACTCCTAGAAATGTTTCCCTTATGATTAAAAACAGCTATGTGTGGAGAAACTGCCCCTTTTTTGAATTTTGTGTTTTGGACTTTGGATAAGGTTAATAAGAATGTGATGTCTGGGGAAATGGCAGCAATCTTTTGACCATCTTTTGGCCAGATGGAAACAAGAAAGGAGATGTATCTTTAATGACATCATTGGGCATTTGCAGCAACCTCGGAAGCTCCGGGTGTCCCCCAAAACTTCATGCATGTGAGATAATACATGTCCTTGTAATTTAAGCCAGTTTAGATGAGATTCTGTTTCTTTTTTTTTTTAAATATATATTTGTCAGTACACTGAGGAAATTAATTTAAACATCCAAATAAGATACCCATTTGAAGTGTGTGTGTGTGTGTGTGTGTGTGTGTGTGTGTGTGTGTGTGTGTGTGTATTGGTGAAATAATTTAGTCAGTATCTGAATTTAGGCAACAGATATTTTACCACTAGGCTTAACAGTCATATTACTCATTATCCTGGATTATATTAACAGTCATGGCAAAATTTTGTTTCTCCTTTACTAGCCTTTTCTGTTCCCCAGAGGCCTAACTATAGGTACAGATTTCCTTTTTTTCCATAATAAAATAAAACCTTACCTTCATCTCTCCTGTGTTCTCCTTCTGGTCATTAAAGCAACAAAGATACCAGCGTGATGCATTGGTGTTTATCAACACAGGTGTTGTTTGACTAGTTGATGAAAACTTCCTAGACCGGATTTTGGAAAGGATACATTTTGATCAAGTTTTATAGATATTCCACCACCATCAACATTGACTTGGGTTACAATTGTATACCACTCCTCCCTGCTCAGTTCATCTGTGAGGGAGTGGTAGGAGAAGTGGGATTGGAAGGTCTGTCATTTGTGGCTCTTAGTTCAGTTCTTTGTCTTACTGGGTAGTGTGTGAATGCCCGGTGGAAGGGGATATATTTATCTGATACGTAATGTCTACTCGTTATCGCTCTTCAATCCCCAGGAAGCAATCAGCCTCACTGTTACCTTGGCACCAGTAATACAATTTACATTCATAATATTCTCTAGAAATACCAGAAATAAGCAGTAGGGTTACATGATCTCAAGAATGTCCACCCTGATGAGCCATACACATCTTATAGAAGAAGAAGATAGATTGAGCAAGGTTCACTTAACCATGACAAAGATACTGCCCCCCTTCATGAGGGAATGAAGCTGGGAGAAAAATATTAGCTTCCATGATAATTAGCTTAATTAATTAATATTGATCTTAATTTGGCCGCATGAATAATGGATTTAACCTGAAAAGCTTTTGCTCACAGGCGTACCTGTGTGCTCTCTGATCAGTCTTTGTATGATTGCTTTTCTGCTCCATTATTCATGCTCCAGGTGGGTCACTGAAATGTCCTGCAGTTCTGAATGTTAAATCTAACCTGCAAGGAGTTTGGTTCATTTCTGTTCTGTTGAGTGGCTGACAGAAAACTGAATCTCTATCTGATGCATCTATCATTATTTCCTCTCCTTCTAGGTAGGAATTTGAAATTTATGCAAACTGTATAGGGGAGACGGGCTTCTTTGGCCCTTTCACCAACTTGATGACCAATTAAGCTGTCTCCCAATAGCCTCTCATGTTGACCCTCCAGTGGAGGAAGCATTAGGATTCTCCATTAGGAGCTTGATTACCTTTCACACAACTATTACTCTTCTTTGTTATCCGTAAGCCCTCCTTCATTAGTCCCAGAAGAATTGTAAGAAGTTGAAAACCATGACCCTTAAGGAATTGGGGGCAGTTTGATGCCCCCAATTAGAACCCTGTGGGGTTCTAATGGTCCAGGCTTTATTTCCAGTACTACCACCGTCTTTGAAAGCCATACCTGCATAAACATTCATTTTCCTTCAGAGACTGGTTCTCTTGTCATTGTCAGGTCCTGCCAGGTCATTGAAAAACAGGCATTATCGGGTCCTGAAAGTCAGGGAGCATGTGAGTGAACATTTGCCACTTTTTACTGTTCTGCTCCCTGCCCCCTGTATTTATTAATCAGGATCCACCATCCCATTACACAGTGTAAATCATGGAAATGAAAGCATAAGCTATTGGTAATGATCTCCCCTTTTGATGAAGATTGCTGGCCAGCAATCTCTAGTCCCTTTGTCATATTGGTAATAGCCACATTCATGTCACCTCCTCAGACCTTTATGTTGCTGCCTATTCTGAATGGGATGGATGGTCAGGATAGCTGGAGGAGGATGCTTCTATATCCAGCCTGAGGCCTCCTCCTTAGTGCTGTCTTCCTCTTGACCATTCCAAGAGCCGCCATGTTGCTTGTGCTGTGTGGAAGACACTGAATGAGGCACTGGGCACATAGTCTCAAGAGGTACCTGAGGTAGAAGAAATTGTAAATACATCAGTGCCCTGAGTTCACTTATAGTAAGAACATTCTGCTGCTGATGTGGGAGATTATCTCAGAAAAGGATAATTCTCATCATCTTCTTCAACTGTCCTCTGGCTGACTAGACCTGATGAAATCCAGTTAGTCACTCTTGTGTGGCAATCACATTGTGGGTGTCTGCACATATTCTGCAGATGGTATTCCCTTCTCCAGGCTTGCCACCCTGGAGGCCTGAGGCAGCCTGCTAGAGTCCGTCAAGCGCCTGTGGTCTCTCTCATTTACTGAAAACAAGAAGACAGGCGCCTGGGTGGCTCATTGGGTTAAAGCCTCTGCCTTTGGCTCGGGTCATGATCTCGGGGTCCTGGGATCGAGCCCCACATCAGGCTTTCTGCTTAGTGGGGAGCCTGCTTCCCTCTCTCTCTCTGCCTGCCTCTCAGCCTACTTGTCATCTCTGTCAAATAAATAAATAGATAAATCTTAAGAAAAAAAAAAGAAGACAATCATTCTGATAAATGGTAACTTTTGATGGGTCTGTTAGAAAATACAAGAATGTGTGGTAATAGGATGGAAGAGAAGATATGCCCAATGTGGTTAGTCACGTCTGGAAGAATAGGTCTCTTAATGCTTTGGGAAGAGAGTCCAGAAGAGTCATTCAAGATTGATATTCCTATGTGAGATGTGTTCTGCCTTTCTGATGCCCAGCAGTGGGTTTGAGAAGGAAGAAAAGAAGTAGATATTATTTATAAAGGCAGGGAGGTTCTGGGGTGCTGGGGCTGTGAAGAAAACTGGGGTTCGAATGTTGACTATCCTTTTGCTCCTCCGTGTGTGACCTGAGAACAGCAGAGTTGACATCATCTGGGAGGTATTTAGAAATGCAGGGAATTGGACCCACCCCAGAACTGTGTCAAACTAGACTCTGCATTTTAACAAGATTTCCCAGTGATTCTCTTTCTTCTCCCCCAGTTTTATTGATAAGAAGTTGGCAAACGTCACTATATACTGTATACTGTGTACAGTATACAGTCCACTGTATACATGTAATGTGTACCGTATGTGTGGCACCTGGTTGGGTCAGTCAGTTAAGCCTCCAACTCTCGGTTTTGGCTCAGGTCATGATCTTGGGGCCCTGAGGTGGACCCCTGCATCAGGTTCTGCACTCAGCATGGAGTCTGCTTGTCCCTCTCCCTTTGCCCCTCCCCCCACATGCTTGCGCACACAGGCACGTTCTCTCGCTCTCTCAAATAAATATAATAAAATCTTTAAAGAAATAGAAAAAATATCTGTACAGTACAGTGGTTTGATTTATATACAGTATGAGATGATTATCATGATATGTTCAGCTAATATCCACCTTCTCATAGAGATAGAATAAAAAGGAAAGAAAGAAAAAAGGGAGAAAAAATTCTCCTGTGAGGATAACCTCTTAAGGTTTTCTCTGATGACTTTCCTGGGTATCCCACAGCGGTGTTAGCTGTAGACACCACATCCCTGGTCCAATTTATCTTCTAACTAGAAGTTTGTGCCTTTTGACCACCTTCCTCCAACTCTGTTTCCCTTTACCCTCTACTTTTGGTGACCACAGATATGGCCAATTTTCCTATGAAGTTTTTTTTTTATCTGTTTGTGTTTTAGATGCTGCATGTGAAATCGTATGCTCTTCACGTTTTTCTGTCCTATTTCACATGGCGTAATGCCTTTGAAGTCCATCCATGTTGTTGCAAATGGTGCAACTTCCGTACTTTTTATGGCTGAATAATATTACATTATGTATGTCTGTGTGTCTTTGTCCATGTGTGTGAAAACAACTTCTTTACCCATTTATCTGCCAGTGATCACTTAGGTTGTGTCCATGTCTTGGCTATTATAAATGCCACTACTATGGACACGCATGTACAGATGTGGGGGTTTTTTTTGAGTTAGTATTTTTATTTCCTTTGGCTATATTCTTAGCAGTGGAATTGCTGGGTCATACGGTCATTTTATTTTTATGTTTTTTTTTTTGGTGGGGGTGCAGATCCTGTATACCACAGTATACCTGAGTTCTGTACAGTTTCATAGTGGCTACCCTGATTTACAGTCTCACCAACAGGGCACAGGCATTCCCTTTTTCCTTATCTACACCAGCATTTGTTATCTCTTGTCTTTTGGATGATGACAGTCCTAATAGGCATGAGGTGATATCTCTCATTGTGGTTTTAATTAGCATTTCCTTAATGGCTAGTGATATTGAGCATCTTTTAATGTTCTTCTTGGCATTTTGTATGGCTTCTTTGGAGAACTGTCTATTCAGGTACTTTTCCCACTTTTCAATTGGGTTATTGTTATTTTTTGCTATTGAGTTGCTATATGAGTTTGTTATATATTTTGGATATATGACTTGTGAATATTGTTTTCTAATTCTGTAGATTGTCTTTTTACTTTGTTGATGGTTTCTTTTGCTGTACAGAATCTTTTTGTTTTTTGTAGTTCCACTTGTTTATTTTTGATTTTGATCTTTACGTTTTAGGTGTCCTATCCAAAAACTGATTACTAAGACTCCTGTCAAGGAGCTTTATTCCTATGTTTTCTTCTACAGGTTTCATGGTTTTAAGTCTTTAACTCATTTCAAGTTAATTTTTGGAAGTGGTATAAGATATGTGTCCAGTTTGATTCTTTTACATGTGATTACCAATTATCCCAGCAGCATTTAGTGAAGACTGTTTTTTTCTCCATGAGTATTCTCAATTCCTTTGTCAAATACTACTTGACCATATCTGTTTAGGTTTATTTCTGGCCCCTTAATTCTGTCTCATTGGTCACTTTGTCTTTTTAATGTCAGTATCATACTGTTTTGAGAACTCTGGCTTTACAGTATAGCTTGAAATGAGCAAGTGTGATGCCTGTCGATCTTTATTTTCAGGATTTCTTTGGCTGTTTGGGGACTTTTGTGGTTTCATATATATTTTTGGAGTGGTATTTTTTTTTCTACTTATGTAAAAAAAAAAACACCATTAGAATCTTGATAGCTTTTGGTAGTATTGACAGTTTAATAATATTAATTTTTTAAATCCATGAACATGGGATACCTTTCCATTTATTTGTGTCTTCAGTTTCTTTCATAAGTTCCTTGTAGTTTGAAGAGAGCTCTTTCACCTTCTTAGTAAACCTAGTAAACTTAGTGTTCCTAAATATTTATTGTTTTGGATCAATTTCTTTTTCAGAAATTTTGTTATTAGTGTATGTAAATGCTACTGATTTTTGTACGTTAGTTTCCTATCTCAAAACTTTATTGAGCTTGCTGATTTGATGTCGTCATTAGGATTTTCTATATATAAGAAATGTTATCTACGAATAAAATAACTCTGTTTCTTCCCTTTCAGTTCTAATACCTTTTATTTCTTTTTCTTGCCTCATTGCTCTAGCTAGAACTTCTAGTACTGTGTTGAATAAGGGTGGTGAGAGTGGGCACCCATGTCTTGTTTCTCAGATGATTCTTAGGCACATTCAAGTTTCATAAGCATTGGTCTTACTAATAACTGTTAATATTAGGCTTTTGGTGTTTTGGTATCCTTATCTACAAAGTGGGTTTTTAGTAGCTATCTCACTATTGTGTAAATATTTAAAAAACAATTATACATTTGAAAACACTTATGAAAACATAAGCAGTTTTAAAATTAATATATAAATCGAGAGCTGTCAAGGTAAATTTAGAGACTTTGTACAAAAAAATCTCATTTTTAATAGCAGCAGCAGTTCCAGCCCACATGACTGTAGCTGTTTTCACCTAGATGTTGGGGAAAGTGGGAATAGTTGGAAATCAAGGATGGGGGTAGTGTATTGGGTTGTTGGGGGTATATATTGGCTTCCACTGAAAATGAGCCCTATACTCTAATTAATATGTTATAATATTTGAAATTCTAGAGATCAGTAGACAAAATATCAGAGATACTTCTGAATTCAAGCTGAGCCTGTGTTTCACATAGTACCTTGTGTCAGATTTGACAAACTGGCTTTAAATTGCACAGAAAGCTGACATGGTGATTGTATTATATATTTGATGATAATTGAAAATATTTAGCCTCTGTTAAATGTGAAAGGAGAAGTTAAAAATAATCCCTCCACATTCTTTATTTTCATAAAAATGCATGTTCATTTGGTAATGAAGTTTTCTCCAACGTTAAACTGTTTTCAGGAGTTGACATTCTCTATTCACAACTTTTTTTTATAGGTTCTGAAATCACATTATCACAGTTGATTCATTTTCTAATTTTCAACTTCATTTCTAGTTACGACTCTGACCAGCTTTTAGCACTTCTTTCTTGTAGGAAAATATTATTACATGTGACTATATATTTCCTTTTGGTGTGCTGAATGGGAGTATATAAAAATAATATCTATATGAATATAATTTGCTGAATTTGGAATCCTGACATATGTAACTCAAAGATTTAGCTGCAATCTGGGTTTGTAGATTTAAATGGGATAAAAGAAAGGGAAATGAAAATATACATGTTTCTGAGCTCTCTATATTTATTAACATAAAATTAATTCAGATTAATTATGGAGTACAAAAAATGCAATGTGTTTTGTGCGATCTCATGTCTCCTTCCATTTTATCCTATTTTGGACTTGATGGTGAAATAGTGCAAGTGAGATGGAATAGAGGTAACAAGCTTATGTTCACCACATTATAATTACCTTTTTTTTTTTTTTTAATTAAGTAGGCTTCATGCCCAGTGGTGAGCCTGTTGCCCGGCTTGAAGACCCTGAGATCAAGAGTTGGAGGCTTAACAGGCTGAGTCACCTAGGCATACCTAGTTAAATTTTAT
The DNA here is from genome assembly GCF_964662115.1 of Mustela nivalis. Classification (NCBI taxonomy): domain Eukaryota; kingdom Metazoa; phylum Chordata; class Mammalia; order Carnivora; family Mustelidae; genus Mustela; species Mustela nivalis. Next base: position 10,692,833 of record NC_139039.1, on the reverse strand, counting down.
TGTTTTAAAAAAACAAAACAGTAACAGGGGTATGTGAGTGACTCAGTCCATTAAACATGGGACCCTTGTTTTCAGCTCAGGTCATGATCTTGAGGTTGTGAGTTGGAACCCTGAGCGGGACTCTACCCGCAGCAGGGAGTCTGCTCCAGATTCTCTCTCCTTCTGTTCCTTCCCTTCTCATGCCCTCTTTTCTCAAATAAATAAATAAATAAGCAAATAAAATCTAAACAAACAAACAAAAAAACAGTAACTGAATCTTCTTCCGTGGTATCAGTTGAATGCCATACCAATAAAAAACAATAATTGGGAAACCTTTATTATTTTTACGTTCAATACTGAGACATTGACAAGTTACAAATATTTTTAAGAATTATGAGTAATGTTGCTTTCAAGGATATCTTTACCTTGATAAAACTTAGCTACTTTAATTTTTCAAGACTCTGTGTTATCACAATCATAATGGCCAGTAGTGAAAAATCAGTGTCGACAGTCATTCGCCCAAAATTTTTAATAATGAAAGATAATGAGTAGCCTCTGCTTCAGAGAGTGTATTTCCGTGAGAGACTTTGGTACTGAGAGAGGGGGAAGAAAGGCCAGGCAGAAGAACGAAACAGGAGATACTTAAGTTCCCATTAAGGGCTTCCTTAGGACTTTGATAGAACTTTAGAACTTGAAATGAACTTCTAGATTTAGGAAACTAAAGAATAAGGAAAAACAAATACCTTTTCCAAGGTGTCACAGATAAGATTGTAGTCTCTTACTATGTTGGTCTTGTATTCCAGTAATATTTTCACTGAACCACGAACTCAAACATCCAGAATTATTACATTTATATGAAGTATATGGTATACGTATGTATATGTGTGTATGAACTACCATGTATGTGTGTCTGTATGTATTTGTATAAGTAAAAATGTATATATGTGTGTATATAAGTAAAAAACACTTGATAGTAATACTTTTGAGCATGAATTATTTTTTAAAGATTTTATTTGTTTATTTGAGAGAGAGAGAATGAATGAGAGAGAGAGAACTGGAGCACGGGGAGGGGCAGAGGACGAGGAAGAAGCAGGCTCCCTGCAAAGACATGGGGCTCGATCCCAGGACCCTGGGATCATGACCTGAGCCGAAGGCAGAGGCTTAACCCATTGAGCCACCCAGGTGCCCCATTAAGCATTTTTGATTGTCCAGTAATATACTTTCAGACAGAAACACATACACTCTTACATAGACTTTGACCAGTTTTTCTCTCTTTCTTTTGAGACTGATTACTTTCTGAAAAAAAGTCCCAAAGACTGCATTATAGAAATGTAAGTTTTAAAACAGAAGAATAAACTATAATTATTTTTCCACTTTTAGATCATTTGGGATCAGCTCTCTGTTCAGGGAAGTTTGTGATCACTCATATCATTTCAGCCATGTACTTTTTTAAAAAATACTTTATAAAATTATTAATATTTGAAAAGAAACCTAAAGCATACATTTTATTTTTTTTTATTTTTATTTTTTTAAAGATTTTATTTATTTATTTGACAGAGAGAAATCACAAGTAGATGGAGAGGCAGGCAGAGAGAGAGGAAGGGAAGCAGGCTCCCTGCTGAGCAGAGAGCCCGATGTGGGACTCGATCCCAGGACCCTGAGATCATGATCTGAGCCGAAGGCAGCGGCTTAACCCACTGAGCCACCCAGGCGCCCCTAAAGCATACATTTTAAACGTGTTCACATATGATCATTTTTTTTTTCAATGTTTGTTATCTTTAGTTGAGTCAGCATTTAAAAACTAAAGAGCTCTTTGGTTCACATTCCTTCATTGTAATTGCTGGTATTCCTGAAAATTCCTTCTTGTTTTATTTTTATTTTTTTAAGATTTTATTTATTTGACAGACAGAGATCACAAGTAGGCAGAGAGGCAGGCAGAGGGAGAGGGGGAAGCAGGCTCCCTGATGAGCAGAGAGCCTGATGGGGTCTCAATACCAGGACCCTGGGATCATGACCTGAGCCAAAGGCAGGGTCTTTAACCCACTGAGCCACCCAGGTGCCCCTGTTTTATTTTTTTAATTATGACATATAAATTACAATCCAGGAGTAAACATCTTTACTTTACTACTGATAAGGTCTCAACTCATATTAGGCAGAATGAAAGGTCTATTGGAGTAACAGCTTGTGTGTGTGTGTAATTTTTCGTGTGTTGAAATGTGATTATATGCGAAGCCAAATCCGGACAGTTAGCTCCAATGGTACTGCTTTCTACTAATATTTGCTTGTTCATTTACATGGCTGTCAGAACGTGGCTAAAATGTATTATTTAGCAGGTGTGTGGAGGGGGCAAGCAGAAGGAATATTTCCTGTATTAAATCAAAAGTGTGCTCATAAATATTACATGCTTCAATGCCAGCACAATTTAAAACTCATATTCACTGGTAAGATTTCAGAAAAAAAAAAAAAAATTCCACAATGTAACCACACATTTAGATTCCTAAGTAAGGAGACAGAGATTTAATAGACGTAGAGATTATCTGTACCTCTATCTACATATGTCATAGATGCCCATGTATTTAAGTTGGTTCAAATATATTTTTATTTGCAAACAGCGAAATGCATGATTCCATGAATCTTGACAAATGTGTAGTCATGTAATCACCATGACATTCAAGATCCAGAGCACTTCTATTATCCCCCAGACATCTCCTTCCTGCCATCACTTTGTAGGGAAACACTCCACTCTTAGCTACTGTCAGCTGCTGATCCCTACAGTTTTGCATTTTCCAAAATCTCCAATAAACAGAACATGTAGCCCTTTAAGCCTGCTTTGTTTCACTTGGCTTAATGCCTCCGTGTTTCATCCGTGGTGCATGTACCCGTAGGTTTTTCCTTTTCTTTTCTGAGGGGCGTCCCGCCATAGGGAGGCACTGCCCTGTGCTTATCCAGTCCCCTGTGGAGAGCCACTTGAATTGTGTGCACTTTGGGGCAGTTGTGAATAAGGATGCTTTAAAAATTCTCACACGGGATTGTGGGTGGACCTATGTTAATTTCTCGTGGCTAAGTATCTAGAAGTGGGAATGCTGCGTCCTGTGGTAAGTATATGTTAACTTTATTTGAAACCAAAACCAAACCCCCCTAAACTTCCAGACTTTCATTAAAGCCGTGCAGCTCTTTAGTATTCCTGCCAGCGTTGTTCGAACCTTCCAGTGCCTTTCCACACCCTTGCTGTTGCCAGCTTTTGTTATTGTTTCAATCTTAGCCTTCCAACAGGTAGAAACTGGTATCTCATTATGGTTTTATGTTACTCTAAGTGCTTTTTTGAAATATGTAGATTATCTTTAGTAATGTGCCAGTTCAAATCTTTTGCCCAGTTTAAAAGTGGAATTTTTGTTTTCTTGTTGAGTTTTGAGAGATCTATACACACACACACACACACACACACATATTCTGAATACAAGGGTTTTTTTTTTTTAACTGAGTATGTGATATGAAAACATTTTCTCCAGTCTGTCTGTGTCTCATCTTTATTTTCTCTGTGTTTAGCAAAGCAAAAATTCTTAATTTTGACAAAGCCTCATTTATCAAGTTCTTCTTCTGTGACCAGGCTTTTGATGTCATACCTAACATCAAGACCAGTATCACTAACCTGAGACAATATGGAGTTTCTCCTGTTTTCTTCTAGAAATGTTAGAGTTTTACATTTTATGTGTAGGTCTCTAATCCATTTTGAATTAATTTATGTATGAAGTATGATTTACATTTTTAGATTTTTTGGGGGGGGTGATGTGAGAGGGAGAGGGAAGAGAGAATCTTAATCAGTCTCCACACCCATTACAGAGCCTGATGCAGGGGTTGATCTCACAACCCTGAGATCATGACCTGAGCAAAAGTTGAGGGTAGGACGCTTAACCAGCTGAGCCTACCCGGTGACCCAGTTTCTTTTTTAACATAGAATATAGAATATCCAACTGTTAAAGCACCATTTGTTGAAAAACTACATTTTCTCCATTCAGTTATCTTTTACTTTGTCAAAATATTGACTGCATTTGTGTGATTCTATTTCTTGGTTCTCTTTCATGTTCCATTGCTCTGTATCTCTGTGTCTTTACCACTACTGCCTTATCTTCTCTCTCTCTCTCTCTCTAAATTTGAGTATGGTCGACACAGGGTGTTATATTAGTTTCAACTTGCACACCATACTGATGCCATGGGTTTTTACATTATGCTCTGTTCACCACTAATGAACCTGCCATTTGTCGGGATACATCCCTCTTACAATATGACTGACTATATTCCTTACGCTATACCTTTTATTCCCATCACTTACTCATTTCATAACTAGAAACCTGATCTACTGCCTTCTCTTGATTGCTGTTATTTTACTGTAAGTCTTGAAACTAGGTTGTGTGTCCTCTGGCTTTGTTCTTCTTCAGAATTATTGCCTATTTAATGTCTTTACCTTTCCATTATAAATTTTTGCTTCAGCTGGTCCATGTCTATGAAAAAGTTGCTGGGATTGGGATTTTGTTGAATCTATAAATTGGTTGGGAAGAGTTGATATTTTAACAGCAATGAGTATTCCAATCCAGGAGCATAAGTATCTCCATTTGTTTAGGTCTGGGATTTATATTTAACTGAGGATTGTGTTCTAACCTGAGAACATCTAGTTATCTCCTAAGAGCAACTAGTGTCTGGTAGGTAGTAAGCATTCAATAAATATTTATTGGATAAAGCAGCAGCTTAGCAAAGCTACTATTGATTTTGTCTTTTCTCCTCATTCGTTTTATTCAAGGGAAACCTTTAGGGGTAAAGGAAACTGCAATTTTTTTTCTTTGGGTGAGGGAAATAAAGAAGAGAAAAGAAGCCTTCTGGTCACTCACTGCATAGTTACTGTGTTCAGATGCCGAACGAAATTTTGGCTCTATCATGGTGGTACCTTCTTCTACCCTCGAAAAGTAGAAAATAGCAAGTGTAAGGTAGGATCAGAGTTTGTTTTTCAAAAAGGTTCCCTGTCCTCTGCCCAGCTTTGACCCCAAGTCTGAGAGGTGTTAGAATTCCTGGTTCCACAGGGTAGAAAGAGGCTTCAGAGAACATCTCTTCCAGTGATTATCACATTGTTTTTCTTTTTTTCCATCAGGGCACATACATTTCAAATGAAATCTTACTCAGATATACAGTCAAAATAGATAAAAGCAGAGCTGCTCAGGTTGAACTGGACTCGGCAGAGATATTTGAAAGCCTCCTATGATGAATGCGATGATGAGAAAAGTGAGCCTCAAAGAGATTATGTAACTTGCCCAAGGTTGCACAACACATTGTTGTAAAAGCATAAATAGAGTTCCCATCTCCTGATTCTTAGGACAAAGCCCTAAATGACTGCCTTTTCAGATTTTCCTCAAGCTGGGTTCTTTGTTTCTATGGAAACCCTGTTTTTTGTTTCCTTTGTATGCTGTAGTCTGAAATGTGACTGGACTTTATCTTAGCTTCAGTGTTTGATTTGTGAGAAGGTTGTCTTGAGGCCCCTCCCCCGTAGTAAGGAGACCTGTTCTAGACCTAGTCTCACCGTCAGGATTTCATTACTTTATGTTATTCCTGTAATCCAGGTGGAAAACACTGACAGACTTGAGAGAGAGATCACCAGAAACTAGGTTTCAGTGTAGTTTAATGAGGCTTCCTGGCACAGGACCGTTGCTTTTCCGGCCGTGACCCATGGCACGTGGGTTATTCATGGCCCATGAATCATTCAGGAGCTTCAGACCCTCAAAAGTTTGTACTCACCTTGGAGTAAAATGTCTCTTGCTGTCTCAGAATTCATGAAGTCCATCCTGAGATTTGCCAGGGAGGCTGTTCAAACCTGTTGCATTTATGATTTCTTAAGTGTGTGAATTTGATTTGCTTGATAGTTGAAGAAGAAGCAGGTCAACTGGAACATAAATTGCACGAGGCATCTATAAAACTACAGATACCATTCCTCATTTTCAAGTGATATTTTATTTCTTGCCTTTCCTACCACTACATAGTTCTTCCAGAGCAGGGGCTTTGGGAATGCCATTTTCTAATGTCTACTAACTACCCAGAACAGTGCTGGGCACCGTGTAGACATTGACCCAATTTTTTATGACTGGCTGAGTGAAGGAGATAATTCTCATTAGATCTCAAGTTGAATGTCACCTGAGAAGTCCACCCTGGCCACTTAATCTGTATAGACAGCTCCTGTTACTCTTGATTCCATTAGCCGACTTTCCTTTCTTTTTAAAAGATTTTATTTATTTATTTGAGAGAGAAAGAGAGAGAGAGCGCACATAAAGCAGCGGGAGGGGCACAGGGAGAGGGAGAAGCAGACACCCCGCTGAGCAGGGATTCTGACATAAGGCTCCATCCCAGGACCCCAAGATCATGACCTGGGTCATCAATGAGCCATCCAGGTGCCCCTATTTTCTTTAAATCTCATATAATAAATAGCACTAGCATTATATTACCTATATGCTTATTTCTCTTTCCTTCCTCTTGAATATAATTTCTGGGATGGCAAAGATGGTGTTGGCTTTGTTTCCCGATATATCTCCATAGTACCCAGTATGGTCTTTGGTTAGTGTATTAAAAGGTTTTCCATAAGTGTTCCTTGACTGAATGAATAAAATGATTCTTACCTGCTTTTAATAATTATGTTAAAAATGAAAGAATAGATCATGTGTTACCTTCTGTCCTATCCTGCCCCTGTGACACTAGGGGAAGTATTAAGAGAGGAGGGGTTTTCACAATGGACAGAACATCTTTTATTAGTAGTAGTAGTATTAACATATAATATATTATTTGCTTCAGGGGTACAGGTCTGTGAATCATCAGTCTTACACAATTCACAGCACTCACCATAACACATACCCTCCCCAATGTCCATAACCCAACCACCCTCTCCCTCCCAACCCCCACCCCCAGCAGCCCTTAGTCTGTTTCCGGAGATCAAGAGTCTCTTACGATTTGTTTCCCTCCTGATCCCATCTCAGAATATCTTTTAGTGAAAAAGGTTTGTTATCTGGTGTGCTGGCCCTCCTTGGATTTCCTGATGGGTTTTATGCCTTTGTTATTTATTGGTGACTGAAGTGCCTCTGGTAAACATCTGGTGTTCTCCTTTACATCTTTCGCGTGAAGGCTTCAGGTGTATCTTGAAAGCAATATTGGCGGTTAGGTTCTCTGAGCTCCTGCCACTCATCCTATTTTTAGATGCCTCCAACGGGCATCAGTTAGGAACATCCTTAAATTTTCCACACTGACAGTAATAGGGGTAAAGTGTCCTGCGCAGATTGGTGGGATTGGCTCTTCTGATCCAATCTTTCGCTAAAAATATGTGCAGTATTGGGTTAAGTAGAAACAAGTGATTTGGCAGAAACTTCAGAGATGTTCCCTTGGGCTAAGGATGCTCACTGGATTGCTGAGGTCCTTTGCTTTTTGTATGTAATGACAAGAAAAAAACACGAACCACAAATCTGAAAGATGTGACTTCTAATCTCAAATCTCTTAGGGTTTCTCTATGACCTCAGGCAGAGTACTTAACCTCTCCAGGCCATGGTTTTATCATTGTTAACACGACAGAATGGTGTCTTCCTTTTTAAGAATGGGAATTTTACCAAATGAATCAGTACATGTAAATAAAGCGCTCAGCCTTTCAGGAAGGAAATCCTCGCAATAAGATAAGGCGGTGGTAGATTAGCCATTCAGCTCCTTTTTGTGCTGCACCTTTCCTACTGGATAGACTTCTTGTTATCGGGTAGGGGCATGCCCCAGGCGTGTACCTGTTTATCATGCCCAGCTAGTTAACGTGCTTATTCCAACTCCCAGTATTAGTCTTCTAGAAAGAGAACCAAACTCTAATTCCATGGAGAGTTGCAGAAAACTTTCGAGAGGGAGGCGAGTGTGCGGTCTACACGGAAAGAGCTTCATAACACAACGTGTGGGTCTCCCTGGCTTCCTTTCCAGCATCCAAAACAACTTGATTCTATTGAATTTCACTGTTAAAGTAGTTTTTTTGTTTACACGGAGTGGCTCTGAGCGCACAGTGTAGTGGATTAATGCTCAGAGCTGCATACAAAGTTTGCCGGTATTGCTCTGTTTACTTCGAAGGACAACCGTGAATTGCACTGTGCAGACAGTGCAAAGTGAATCTACATTAGTTGTGTCCCATCTCACTGCATTTTGTATTTCTAAAGATACCCCTCTTAGGTTTTCTAATGGGAGATTTTGATGCCCACCCTCCCACCCCCCCACCCCCCCACACCCCCCACACCCCCGCCACTGCTGCACTTCTTTGCAGTCCTAGGCGAATTGGAGAAGGACATCTGGAAACTAGGGTTTTCACAGACTCTGCAACAAAACAAAACATTCAGCTGTTTGTTCTCTCCCCTCTTAAACTCATTAAGAATATAGCCAGAAGCTTGATGCTTCCAGGAGCCTTTTACTGCTGCATTCTAAATGTGAAAATAGCAGCTATGCCATACTGCCCACAGGCGCTAAACAGGGGTGGTGATGAGGAGCTTGGTGGCAGGTGGGGAGGATGATGATTGCCCTTTGACTTCCTGCCATCATCTAAGTCACGTGACAGGATGTAAAAGGAGACAATTTGATCTTGATGAAAGGGTCTCTCTACCCAGGGAGCTCGTAATAATGTGCAAAGCCCAAAATACTTATTTCAAATTCCTCCAATCATCCATTCAACTCAAAGAATGGCTGAGATCTTTTCAAATGCCCTGTGAACGTGGTGAGGCTGGCCTGAGAAATCACAAAAAGTGGAGGAACGTGGTGCTGCTCGAATCCATCTCTTAAATTGGGAACAGAAGAGTATTTTTTTTCCCCTAGTAGAATTGGTCTACAAATTTCCTGTCATATAGAATTTCAAGAGTATAGAGTCTACATCAATGGGTCTTAATGCTGGCTGCACTTTAGAATTATCTTGAGAGCTTTTAAAAGATATTCGTGTCCTGGAGCCATCCTCGGATTTTTTATTGGAATGGGACCCAACTCTCAAGGTGCTGCTTCTTTGTAAAGTTCCCCAAGTTGTTTTAAGGTGCCATTCACTCTGAGAACCCCCTGTCCTATAATTCATCGATCCTTGTAGCTCAATCACCACCCCCCAGCTCTATTTTATTAATCTTACTGTAAGGTCTGCACACAACATTCTCATGGAAGTTTAAAAGAGATCCAAGAACTCTTGATGAAGTTGTAATTATAAGTCACTCAAGGGCTGCAGCTGTGTCTTTCTTATGTCTTCTTTCTGTCCTCTTGAACATTTATCTTGTATGTCTTAATGCAAGATTTCATGACCATTAAAGTTTAAAATTTATAGCGATCACCTGTTCTCATATAGTTCTAACACATGCTGTTTTATCTATTCTCCAACTATAGTCTTCTTTTTCTACCTTTGATACACTCTTTTATAGTCTTCATCTGTCTTGATTAAAAAATCTTCTAGCTCAGTTGTGAGTCTCATATCAATATTCCAGCTACTTATTTACCAATCTAAAACTCCACAATGAAAAAAAAGGCTATGATTTCCTATCAGGATAATTTCATTTTTGCAAAGCGAGATTTGAGAACCAAAATATTAAAAAGGACACAATTTTCAGAAGAAGTTGAAGAAAACTTTGGAGGAAGTTGAGCTTCTTAAGAAAAAATACCTTGTCCTGCTTGTCACATTTTACCACGGACTGATGCTAATTTTGATGTTGGTAGGAGGCTTTAGGATTTACTTTTGAAGAAATTCTGTCTGTTACAATGGTTGTTCCATTCATTCATAGTTTTCTTTCAATTCTTCATGGGTCCGTTCTCCAAATCATAATAATCTTGATTTTTTTTTCCTGTCTCAGAAGTGAACATGGAAATATGCCCTGGGCCTTGACTAGGAAGACTCATTATTTTGCTCTATCCCTTGTCATTTATTAGAAAATATTCTCTAATAACTAAACTACTACCGTATTTAATGTGTGAACGCACAACATCTAGGGAATCTCCATCAAGTACATAATGGCTAGATTTCATCCCAAACCCACTAAGTCAGAATTGTGTTCGGGGAAGGGAAGGTCTGGGAGCTAGATGACCATATTAAAACAAAATTACCTAGGAGATTCTGCTTATGACATTTTGCCTGTCCCACCCAATATTATTAAAAAAAATTATTATAGATTTTCTGCTTGTCATTTCATATTTTGTATTTGTTTCTAAATTTATAACTGATCTTGACATAATTTTGTATGTTTAGGGCATGATAAACCTCAGGATCTTGCTTTTTTTTTTTCCCCTACACGGATAACCAGGTGACTCACTATGACTTAGTAATTCTGTTGTGAAGTCAATGTTAAAAAGCAAATTTCCAGCCCACCTAGGACACTGTAGTCCACCTGGCTTCTTTTCTCTCTCTCCCTTTTTTTTTTTTTTTTAACTTATTTATGTACCAAATAACCTATAAATGCACATCTTGAATTATTTAAAATCTGTTCAAGGTGAGACAGAGAGAAGAGAGTATTCTACCTTTCTCTCCCCTGGCCACTTAGTTTTCCCTACCTCCCAAAGCAGTCACGCTTTAGTTTCCTGAATATTCTCCATCTGACTCCTTTTCAGGTAGGTAGCTACACACTTCTTTTCTACGTTGGCTGTGGAGGATCCAAGTGATGCCCTCCCACTTCCAAATGGAGAATTATCTAGGTTGTTCTTTTCAATTTCCTGTCATCCACTGTTTCTGCTACTTTCCTGATTTTCGTGTCCACTTTCAGTTACATCTTTTGTAGCATTTAGTATTTCAAATTTATACCACCAGTTATGAAGCCCATGATAGCTCCCCTGTTATGCTCTCTACTTTCTTATGGTCGACTGCATAAACTATTTAAAATTTGGAATTATTTTATGCATCAGGAAAGTGAACCACAATGGATTAAGAAGATAACTGAGTTTCTGTTAAAAGATCTGGATTTGATTTCCTCCGGGAATACTGAACGAATTTAAGTTTTGTTATTGCTGCTACCATTGCTGTCTCCTTTATATGATGCACGATTCCAAGGTACCAAGAGGGGTCAGGCATAACCATAGGAAGATTGACTTCATCTAGGGATTGCACCTGCTGGCTTCTTCATTAAATTAATCATTATATTAGAAAAAGAGAGCCAGATTTTGAGCACAGAAAGGAGATGTAGGGAATAAGATAAAAAGAGAAGCAGATAGCTCAGCGACAAAACAAAACAAAACAAAAACCACAAGTCTTTCATATTGTCCTGCGCTGATTTTTGTTTTGTTTTCACTTAAAAATGACTAATTCAGAACACATTTAAATCAGCATTTGTTTTAGTCGGTATTTCATAAACAAGGGGACCTATAAAAGCTTGGACAATGTCAATATCAACAATTGTTAGCCAGTCCTAAGAGGGAAAGTTGAAGATAACCCCCAAAATATCTAATTGGATAAATGTGTGAAGAAAACACAGGTGGCCTCACTGTCCATGTTTGTTGTGTTGTAGTAAATATTTGCATTGATGGCATTTCCTTTCTCATAATAAGAATCAAGTCAGCAGTAACTGTTGTGGCAGAGAAGAAAGTTGCCGACAAACTTCGTTCGAAAGGCAGCCGGTGAATGTATCATCGTTAAGGGTGCAGCTTTGAACATCTGTGGTCTGACTGCAAGCCCGGTTATCGTTGAGATGGAACTTGGCAATCTAAAGGTTCTTTAAAATGAGCCATTTGAATGTGGAGTCTGTGATTAAGAGTTAACATCTAGAACTTGGTCAAGAAAGGATGTGCGGAGTGATTTTTATATCAGATTCAGTGGGGCAAGATGAGTTTGGGTACTTGTATTAGGTTCGGATATACATTTTAAGTAGGATTGATGTGCCTAAGGAGTGGATTGTACAAATGATTTATTTTCTCCAGCAGAGCCATTTGAAAAAAGTTAGTGTGCAGAAAAGCAATATAACATGGAATGAATCAGCTGGTACAGCACTCCGTTCTGATTTTGCTTGAAGTAATGGGTCAAACATATAGATTTTTTTTTTTAAATGACACCAGTCTAGGTGTTACACAAATAAATTTTTCTCCTTTAAACATGCTAATGCCTTTTCATTTACTTATTTATGATGACAGGTACTCACCTTTTTGGTCATTGAACTTCCCTGTCGAAATGGGAACTGTCCTTTCAATTGAAAGTGATTGCCCAAGAGACCCCTGGGCATGTCATAGTTCTGCTTCTGTGTCTCTAGGCGGACCAGCAAAAGAATCATTACCCCAGATTCACAGATGTGAGAACATCCAAGGCAGAATATTTGTGTCACATAATAAATCCGTGGAGTGGAGACAATGGGACTTCTGACTCCCATTTTTGGAGTTTAATTATGCTCATTTTCAACCCCACTGAACAGTGCTCAGGTGAGGTAGTTTGAATCTGGCCAGTGCGTTCACTTCCCATCATAAGCCAGGAGCGAGCCTCCATCGAGGCCCTGAGCCCTGTTGTCCAGAGCGAGTGCTGAGGTTTGAAAACAGAGGTGGGGCTAGAACCACCTGGAAGCTAATGAGCTTTAAACATTATTTTTATTTAATTAAAAAAAATTCTGCCCTGTTCCTTTTTGTGTCCTAGTGCCCAGGGCCTGTGTCGATGGTGTTCAGAAGTCATCTCGGTGTCTGGTTATGGTCTCCTCTGCCTCCCTTGCTCTGCCCACAAGAGGCTCTGGGGAGCAGCTGTTAGCAAACACTCATCCTTTCCCCTCGCAGGGCTGTGGAGCAGTTGCCAACACTTCATTTCATTGTCCCTCCCTCTGCAGGTGCCAGAAGCTTACTTCATAGTTGATGGGTAAAGGTATTTGGGGCATATTGTTGCACATTAGTGATGATTTTAAAACCCTTTGGCCTCCCCGCTTCTCCACATGCTTTCGACCCCTGTCCCAGGCTGATTAAACACAGAAATACCTCTGTCGAATTGGACAAATGTGAAAACATTTGCTCTTCTGTCCTCAAAATATGTCAGGATGCCATTCAGAGTCCTGTCAGAGTTCCTAATTGTGATGCAGCAAACAGAACAAAACAAAATGACAAGGAAAGGTGGAAATGAATGGGAAGGACCCTGGAAAGAAAGCCTCCCCGCCCCCATTACAGTGTCGTGTTCTACATAAAGGAATTGTCTTCTCCTCCCCAGCAAATTCTGGCCTATTGAGTTCTTCTCTCTGTCTCTACAGTATATTAAAAGTCACGTCCAGAACTGTTCACAAATTCCTGGGACCTTCCCTGTTGAATCGGGGAAAACGTTTGGAGTGTTGGAAGGATGCAGAGGCATAGATTTTGTGGGCAAACAGCCCAGGAGCCCATGGGATGGTCCCTGACTTCAGCTGGGCATTGGGACCTTGGAAATGGGAGCACACTGTTCATTACGGTAGTGGAAGCAGCCAGAAAGCTTCAAGAATCACTTATTGGTAGAGAAATTCACCTTTTTTTTTTTTTTTTTTTTTTTAGAAATTTACCATTCTATGTGGTTGCCAAAATACAGCCATGGTTATCACAACGAAGTGGCTCATTAGCATCTACTTTTAAACTATACTTTGTAAGTGGAATCACTGCCTTGCAGGAAGTAGGATACAAATTGCATGTAGGTTTCTGTGTAGCAAGAATGCTGTAGCATCAGACGTCCCGCTAATTAACCAGCTGACTGGACTTCCCTCGGGGAGGAATCCTTGCATCGCTGTGGCCAGCTAATGAAGACTCATTTGAGCCACTATTTTTCCTTTTCCTCTTTTTTTTTTTTAAATAAGAAGAAATGAATACAAAATTAAAGAGTTCCCCCTTATAGAAGCTATAAAGCTTTTATTCCTATATTTATAATTTAATGGCATTTGCAAACCTGATAAAAAGCTCATAAACATCCTCTTGATTAGAGATTTAAGAACAAGATTTGACTTTCTAGGAAACTTCTCCTTAGAGTCCACTAACAGAAGCATTTTCTCTTTTTATTGATTTCCCCTGCACGGTTGCCTTGCTCACTGTTCGTAAAGGTAGTTGCCCATGTGGTATTGTATGAGCTGCCTTATGATGGATCCCGAAGTCAGATATGAGAACGGAGCTCATGGTAAAGTGTCAGCCACCTCCATTAATCTGACGACAATTAGTCTGGAGTCTTCGGAAGCCACAACTCAAGAACAGACCCGCAGATGCATTGTGAAGATGCCACTTCCCCCGTAGGGAGCCAGATGTGCTTCCTGTCTTTCTCTTCCTCCCTTAATAGTCTACAGGTTAGGAGGTAAGTGAGTGGAAAAGTCATGCCGATGCCATATTAATTAAAGGCATTAATACCCCGGGCTTTTCTGGAGAAACTGCTATTTCCGTAGGCTGGAAGGGAGTGTGTGTATATTTCTCTCATGCCCGAGTATAGAAAGGGAAGACCCCAGAGAGCTATAAAAATCACCATTATATAAAGTGTCTGACAAGTCAAGTAGGATACAGGTCAGAAATGATGTGTGACTCCTTTGTTCTGGCATTAACAGAGAATTTGACTTAAGTTATAGCTTGGTTGCCACGATCTTTCTTTGCAAGGCTGGGCGGAGGCTACTTCGTGAAGGTATAAAGTGTCCCCTTTTCCTGCACTGCGCTGTGTCCTTCCTTTACTTCTTTTTCGCCATTTAGGAACTCTGTGGCTCAGAGTGCTGTTTCTTCCTTCTCCCCGGACTCTCAGTCAAAGTCCGATTTTCAGAAGGGTGATGCATGAGTCTTGAGCTGAGTATATGTCAATTCTGCAGATGCACAATCAGAGTAAATGAGAGAGACCTGTGGAATTTGAGGGCAAAGCGTGCCTTCTTCACGCAACCGAAATGCAATCTTATCTCATCAAGCCCTCTACTTGGGGACGATTGTCCCCAGTCTGTCCCCTTCCCTGCCGAGTCAGCCTTGGCACTGGCCTCAAGACCTCACCTACAAACTGTAGTGGAAAGAGGAGAAGAGAATTATTAGTATTGTAGATTAAACATAATTGGGGAAGGGAGGCATTTGTATTGTTGACAGATTTGTATCAGGTCCCCATGGAAGTGATTTGGTAAGTACAGCTCCTGTTTTTAGAGACTTTTAAATTATGCTTTAATAATAGGAGTTGTTTGTAATTTATCCGTTTGTTATTTGGCAACTGCATTGTATATAAAGTAGTGTTATAATTTATACACATCAGTATTGATTGCATTAGTTTCTTTTCATTTGCGCTTGTATTGTTATAGCTATAAAATATTTATATATCAAATATATGTTTGTATGTGTGTGTCTATGTCTGTGTGTGTGTGTGTGTGTGTGTGTACGTGTACCCAAATAGCCACATCCTTCAGTTTTAGATTTCTTTGGAGAATCTGAACTTTTAGATTTCTTAGATTTCTTTTAATCTACACTTCTCTTTATGCCATCATTTCACTTTTAAAAATAGTGAAAAGGAAAACTTAAACTCAGCATCTATATATGCACATATTCTGTAGTGGGCCTTTCTGAATAAATAAATTTTCATTGATGTCCCCCTGAAAAGACACAAGATACAAACGGAACTTTGAACAGGGTGTGGTCTACCTTCTGCCGTCTTTATGTCCATTAATAGGGGGTTTTTTTCAACCATGGCGTTTTGACAGTTTTTACTTGGGAGTGATCATTCGCGTGTGGTTATTAGCTGATTGTGTATGCACTGGGGTTCCTGGAGCTGTTTCAAGAATGCAGAGACCCTTATGTTCTCCAAGTTGCTGCCAGTCGTCACAGACCTCAATATGGCCCCTTTCCTGTGAGCTTATGGCACATGGTAACGACAACAGTTGGACCACTGTTCGTGGCGCTCTGTGGAAACAGCAAAGCAGAAGAATGTGCTAATAAAAATGTGTCCGCGTTAGGAAGAAGTTGGAGAGGAGTAAGTATCATTGGAGACCATTCTCTCAGTTAGCCTTTGTTTTGAGGAGCAGAGGGTGTTTGAATCAGTCCTGGTGTGAAGACGGTTTTTGTTCTCTGAAGAAGCAGTGTTCTTTCATTGTCAAAGAAGGTCTAGGAACAGTTGTCATGCCTAGCAGGAGGCCAGTCATTGGGTTCAGGCATTAATGAGTGGAAGAATTGCTTCCACAATATAAAATGACGAAAGGTGACATGTCTTCGCATGAATACTGCAGTTCCATTTCCCCATGAATTTCAGTATCTATGCACAAAGAGAATTTTTGTTTTGTATTTGACTAAAACCAGTGCTGATTTTGTGCACATAAAAATTTGAATGTGGCTCGGCATCACGTGAAATAATAATAATGGGGAGAACATCTGTTGCATTCGTTGAACTCCTACTATGTGCCGGATGCTTTATATAAATAATCCCATTTAATTTTTGTAACAACTGTATGAGATGTGTGGTATTTTTTCTCTTTTAAAATTTGAAAACTGGGGTTGAGAAGTATTAATAGTCCATTTCTTTTTTTTCTTTTCTTTTTTTTTTTTTTAAGATTTTATTTATCTGACAGAGAGAAACCACAAGTACACTGAGAGGCAGGCAGAGAGAGAGAGAAGGAAGCAGGCTCCCTTCAATGCAGGACTCGATCCCAGGACCCTGAGATCATGACCCGAGCTGAAGGCAGTGGCTTAACCCACTGAGCCACCCAGGCGCCCCTAATAGTCCATTTCTGAAGTCCTTGCTTCTTCTGGCCTATCATCTTGTGGTCACGGTAAATTAAAAGTGGGAAAAGGTACACGTCTTACATGAGGCTCTCAAGTAAATGTCTCACAGAAGAGAACACAAAGCCCCATACTTTAGTGACTTGCCGCAGATAGTACAGTTACTACCTGAAGAGCTGGTTCTGGAATCCAGGTCTTATCACTCGTCCTTCCATACTTATCCTTGTCAAGTGAAAACTACCCTTTCGCTTTTGAGAAACACAAGCAATGCAACTTAGCTAGTGGTTTGATGGCCAATATGACATGACATTATTCCACTTGCATGGGGAAGAGTGTTTGTGGCTCAGCCCATGAGGCGAGAACAGGCAAGATGATTGTATTGAGTATAGGGTACCCCCCGACACTCATCCACACAAGTCTCTGTCACCACATGGGTCTTTAAGCACCTTCACAAGAACCAGCCTGGCCATGTTGTGCCCTATAGATGCCCTATCGACCTTCACCTCATGGTGTTTCTCCTCTCTCTGTCTTTTTTCTTTTAAAGATTTATTTATTTATTTATTTATTTATTTGACAGAGATCACAAGTAGGCAGAGAGGCAGGCAGGGAGAGAAAGGAGGAAGCAGGCACCCCGCCGAGCAGAGAGCCCAATGCGGGGCTCGATCCCAGGATCCTGGGATCATGACCTGAGCCAAAACCCACTGAGCCAGCCAGGTGCCCCGGTATTTCTCCTCTCTTGACGGTTTCTCCCTCCCTGCCAAGTCAGCTGCTCCTACTCCAGGACTGGGTGATGGACACACATGAGTCTTCTTCTGTGATGAGACTAATTTTCTTTAGGCTAAAAACCATATACCTTATTTTACTTTTTTCCCCTTAGTTCATTAATAGACACATGGTCATAGAAATTTACTCAATTTTTCAATGATTACGCTCAATAAATAGAAAAGTGACAAATACTTGAGCCATCATCCCTTTTGGCAAGTGGCGATTGATCACCAAATATATAAATCGAGTATAATTTTGGATGGGTGCCAAGTTTAGAAGATAGATGGAGAATTCTCTCCTGAAGGATAGGAAACTTAGGATAGCATCATTTCTACAGAAGCATGAAGGGTAACTGCTGCTGACATTAATTGAAACCAAAGGGCTCAAGAGAAGCTAGAGTTAGTGAAGACATTGAAATAGCAGTAATGGGTTTATAAACTGAAAGATGTTTTTCCCCTCCCAAAAGATGTTAATAGAGAGTATATTTTGAATGAGCTTGAGTGATTTTCCTTCTGTGGAGCATTTGTATGAGACAGTGGATGGGGAAACACTTGCTTTGAAAATGTGACAATCTATGGAAATATAAGAGGTAATTTATGCAGTACCTGTAGGTCACATATGTAATTTTTTTAAAAAAAGATCTATTTATTTATTTATTTGATAGAGAGCACAAGCAGGCAGAGAGAGAATGGGAAGCAGGCTCCCCACTGAGCAGAGAGCCTGATGCGGGGCTCAATCCCAGGACACCGGGACCGCGACCTGAGCCAGAGACAAAGGCTTTAACTCACTGAGCCACCCAGGTGCCCCACATATGTAATTTTTAATGTTCTATTGACCACATTAAAAAAAAAATAAAAGGGACCAAGAGGAAGTAATTTTAATGATATATCTTATTTAGCATGATATAGCCAAAGTATTATCATTTGAAATGTCAACCGTATTTTACAGTCTCTTTTTGGTCCTAAGTGTTAGGAATCTGGTATGTCTTCTTCATCTCATCTCCATTTGGATTCGTCAAGTGTCAAGTGCTTAGCAACTCATGTGGCTCTCGTATTAGGCAAGGCAGACCTAGGGTCGCAGTATAATAATGATCCTGTGGTTCTTGTGTGAGTCTCAGAATTCCCTATCAAGCTTTATGAAAATAAGATGTCCTAGACGCTGTTCTTAGAGGTTTTGACCTGATAAGACTGGGGTGAGGCCTCTGCATCTGTTGCCAGTGCCTTTTAGGTGATTTCGAGGTGACTCTGAGGTTCAGTTCCTGACCCTAACCTCCCTACAATGGACCCAGGCCTCCGCCCTCTTTTCAGTTCTAAGGGCTCTGCTCTGCAACAGGCTACTCAGCATATAATAGATTTGTCCTTAGGTAAGCGAGGGACGGGACGGACTCATGGGAGGCTGACACCCGAGTGGTGAATCTTACAGAAATGCTAACTTTCTTTCACCCTTGGTTGTGGGATGTCATGGGGCTATTGTTTAAGGTGGGTGGGTGGGCAAGGTTGAAACTGTCCCTCTTCTAGCTAAGGAGAGTGCTGGGGAAGTTGTCTGCACTCTGTTCTTAGTCTGGCTCAAATGCCCATTACCTGGGAACGCTCTGTGTAGAAACAGAGTCAGTGAAAAGGCAGAAATCTGGGAAGACTCTGTTTCAGCCCCTGGCTAAATGCATTATTCTTTCCGCTACCCTTTTAGCTTCTTGATGCTTCTGTTTATCCAGCCACAAAATGTGGTAAATGCTGATGTATCAGCCCTTGGAGACCCCCAGGTTAAAACACTGCTGTGCTCAGTATACCATGTCACTTTAGGATTATGGTAAGCTACACAGCATGCCCGTAAGTTAAGTGAGTGTTTATAGAAATTTGAACAAAGCTGTACTTTAGAAGGTCAGATTGACTGTTCAAGGACAATACATTTCTCAAGGGCTCTGATTCTCCTCCCTCAGAGCCAATTGGCTTTCTCCTATTTACTGTTCAAATCTTCTGGCTTCTCTATCTGCCTTGCCCCCTCTTCGGAGGGGTAGATTGGCAGGCTTTGAGTTTGTGAAGGGTTGCGTTTTGGTGACTGAACAATGACCTGTTTTCTAACCCTCTCGGGGTTGGAAGAAACCGAAAAACAATCTGGCTTAACCCTTCATGTGATATTTGAATATCTTTTTTCACATCCTGACATTTTTCCCTCTCTCTTTTTTTTTAAACAACACCAGTGATGGGAAAGTTCACCACCTCCTAACGCAATCCGTGTCATGGAGAAGTAGCTCATTTTGCCCTTTGATTCAATGGAAATAGTTATCCCTGCAAGTTCTCTCCTTTGAAGCTGTGTAGGACACCTAAGTACGACAACCCTTCAAGTATTTGAAAATGAGGATTTTGGCTGATTCCTTGCCTCTGTCCCCCAACATATTCTTCCTGCCTTTCCCTCTTTGGGCTGAGTAATCCTGACTTCTTTCAAGTGTTCCTTGTAAAACATGGTTTGAAATTTCCTTATTCTTCTCTGAAGGGACTTCAAGGACTATGCATTTAATGTGTTATTTTCAATATAACCTGACAAACACAGATTCATGAAAGGTGGAAGAAATAAGGAAATTAAATGAGCAGCAGAAACCGAAGTCAAGGTTTTCTTTTTTCTTCTGAATAATCATAGAATTCACAATTTAGCAAATAATTGAGCATTCCCCCTCTTGCATTATTTTTGTGAAACCAAGTAGGAGGACAGTGGGCGTCTTTCCGTCGCTAAGTATTCCTTTCTAGTATTATGTTAGGAGAGTTGTTTGAGGTTAACTTCATATAATTAGTAAAATATCTTGTGATGATCTTACATGGGCATCGATATACTCATATTTCTTAACTTGAAAGCATATATCTCTTATTTTCACAGTTAGCAGACTTAAAACTATTAAAAGGTGGTATTTTTAACTTCACAGAGTTTTGTTGCCCCCATATGCCCCTTTTTAGTGTTTGAAATTAAACAGTAGGGAGATTTAGGCGGAGTGTTCCAGGACCATTATAGTTAGCTAGACCTCTGAGATGCATTCAGCTTTGCAGAACTAACAGAGTACTTAATCCATGTCATTGCCTAGACTCTAGGGTGTGCGCCCAGTGGAAAGCATTTATTTACCAAATTAAAAGCACAGCAAGTAAAAGCCAAGGTGTTATTTAAGCACATTTATCGACTCCTATTCTGCTACTATTTACTAAATTTCTCACTGATGAAAGATGATGAACGAGTTGATTCTTGCCATCGCTCGGCTCCACTAAAGGTGAAATACCTCTTGCTTGATTTATTCCTCTTGCATTGACAAGACAGGTTTTGGCAGAATTTAAGGATATCCAGCTCTAGCTGGATACAGTCTGTAGAATTCAGGGTTCTTTTTTTGCCCTTTTGAATTATTCTGTCAAGCCTGTTAGATGAAATCACCCATAAAGATATGGCGACATGCCTGGGATTCGGTGCCTGTTTTCACGTCTGCTTACCTCTGTCCCTTCTTTCTCTTCTTCCACTGGATGTTCACACACACACACACACACACACACACACACACACACACACAGGTGAGCATGCGTGTGTACACACACACACACGCACAGGTGCACACTGACCTTCAGAAACTCACCTGTGGCCACCTAGGGCAGCATCCATCCAGATTGGAAAACGGAATAAGTGCGGAGACTTTTCTCACTGCTGCTGTGCGAAATTCTACTCGCTGAACTGCTTCTGTGAGCAAAGAATTTCTCATAGGTTTTTGCAGGATGGATGCCAAACAGAGTTTGATATCTGTGTCTACCATCAGCCTTGAAACACAATCTGCTTTTTGAAGGATGGG